>NW_017386073.1:178899-213728 GCF_000237925.1 Schistosoma mansoni
AACTGGATTACCCATCAGAGCGTATTTGTAGTGGCATTGGGCCTCAACCATACAATCCTCAAAGCTGAACATGAGACAACTAGGAAAATAGATATTTAATTTTTAATCAGAAGAAAAAACCAACAATGAAGAAGGCGGGAAGAATTCAATTCAATAAATTGGATGGTGTGGCTCAGCCTTGTAGGCGTGGTCGTTCTTGTGCAACTCATCTCTTCTATTCATGTTAAATATATTATTCTACCTCCAGCCTAAATTTGTTCTCCATCATATATTGGTGACTGTTACGATATGATGAGTCGGTGTAGACAGTGATGTGACTTCCACGTATGATCTTATAGATTAGGCAGTTATATCACGACAAATCTACAATTTGAGGGTTAGCTCTATTATTGGAGCAGTACTGATAACAATAACAATATTACTGACGAAGTAGACGGAAATTCGACATTGGTAAGCTAGTCTAAATAATCGCGTTTCATTATAATCAATCTTTTCTTCCGTGTTTACTTTCTCGATCGCTTTTATCCTATTTCGACCCCTTATTCTGTTAGCCCTATGGTTAGTGCTAACGTATATTACAGTATTTTAACGCATATTAGTACTGTTATCTTACTAGCCCAATCGATACTAATAACCGGTCATCTGAAATAATTATTAATCGCAATGTTTTCTTAACAAGGTTTCATAGCATTTACATAGTTCAGAGAAATAAACTTTTTGAAACATCAAGCTCAACCAAATTAGGCCTTCAAATGATGTATGTATACATTGTCTAGCAACATGAGCAAGTACTGAGTAGTTATTTGAACCTAATTCTTCATACTGTTTCTCCACTTAACGTTTCACTCTGTTTTAGACCATGGACTATCCTGTAATAGCTTTTCTTTCGACCACTGCCTGACTAATTTCCAAACCTCGAGCTCCATAGCTAAACAGCGATGACAATACTCCAGAAACTTACGGTGGGTCTAAGCCATAAAGTTTCCGCAATATAAATCTCGTTTCAGATTGTTTATGAGTTGAAATGCAAGCATATTTCCAGACTCTGGCAATTTTACTAAATCGACCAAGTGACAAAGTCAATGGCATCACAAACCCAGAAATTGTTTGTCATACTGCATGTTCAATCTGGTTGCTTATAGATCATTACTACTAGTCACAACTTGTCAAATCTGTTGGATGATCTTATCCGTGAAAACAATCAAGGCGACTTCTGACTATTTTTTGATGGTTTGTCATACATTTTGATAGTTCTTAAAATGTATGTATTTAATATATACCACTCGCAAAGCGTTTTTAGTACAAGATATATTTATACTACAACATACTACTACGAAAAAGTGTGTTGTTCACAGATGAAGCATATTAGATTGAAATACTCACTGAACATTTCTTAGTTACAATCGCCTATACCACAATTTTATAAATGTTACTAGGCTAACTACAGTAACTTCTTATTGAAAGTTTATAACTCGTCATATTCTTTACGGAAGTTCCATAATTATTATTATTATGAAAAGTACTAATTATCTTTAGACTGTTTTATTCCTCATCAACCTGCGTGTTAAACCCGGCTGCACATGCGTTGCATTATATCTCCACGCCTTCTAAATTTAACGGTTGTTTGAACTGCTGTTAACATTTTTCACTAAGATCATCAATGTTGGCATTCGTATACGTATTTGAGCTGATGAATTGATCTGTCACATTAGTTGCCGAATTTGGGTACAATCATACTCTACAAGTATGATAACCAAAGTATCAGGCAGCTGTTGGTCGAACAGACACTAAGAATCGAAATTCCAGAGCCTACTATTGAAATTAACACTACGTGTACGAATATTTTCGAATTGAACTTCATAATTTAATCAAGAAGCTTGGATTCGTTAAAGCTACAAACATCTGCTATTTCAGAAGCACCTAAAACAACAATATCAATTTCCAACTGGCTAATCCTTAATCAGCACTATAACTAGTTAAACATTATGGTTTCAGAATATCGTCATAAAGCATTGACATGACTTGACAATCACGTATTATGATTGATAAAATTGATGAAACTATTAACAAAATCAGTCACCAAATTAGCTTGTAATTACTACTAAATAGTGTTGTTTTCTTGTGGTCATCTTTATCTATTACAGATGATTCCAGTGTGTTTCTCCATCAGTCGCTCATTCAGTCAGTGTAATCGGGGGTTTCTTGGCACAACCATGCATGAAAATCATCAGTATAAGCGGTCAAGCAAATCTTCTACACACTGAAAACACTGTCCAATTCATCCCAACACTGATTAAGGTTCAAGCCATTATCACAGACATGAGTTGAGAGTTGTAGCCCCCCTTGGTTACAGATTATGTTCTCCCTGATAATCACACGAACATCACACACTGTTTATCATCTTGTAAAGATTTTAGTTAGCCGGAAGCATCGTGCAGCACCTATGTTTATGGTACATATGCTTGATGGGTTTCAACAATTTTTAATCGATATATTGATAACTAACTTATGAGAAACTTGATACTTGCGACTGACTTGTATGAACCATCAGCCGGGGAATATGAACATAAATGACACTGAGTCAAGAACATGTCTCTTACGGATACACTCATGTTTAACTAATTACTGCCAGCTATTTGTCCAAAACTCACATAATTATCACTTTTCACACATGGAAAGAATTTTTGATAACAATTCGTATGTGTTAGTAATATTACTAAATTCTATCATGATTAAGTAGTAATGAGGTCAAGAAAATCTCCCCGTAACTTAATAAACCGTATCAAACCAAGGAAACCAACTAGAACGCTGGTTGGAATTCTTCATTTCCACTGTTATATTTTTGTTCTTTCGGTTAGTCTACTCATGCAGATGCAATTGGAAATCAACTGATATGGACAGCTTGCTGAAATAGGCCTATAGATTATGCATGAGACATCATGAGAAATTTATAATTTGAGAAGTGGTCTTTTATCAGAGCTGTAGCAATAACGAAATATACTATAGTAGCTAATATCCACGATCTCCCACACTGGACTAAGACCCAGTACCTTCGGTTTCGAGCACGAACGCCTAACCTCTATAAACCACTGATGCGCATATGCCAGTCTGCTTTCTTTTGTGGAGCTTCGTATGCCAGTGGTCAGTCGATACCACTTTGCAGTCGTGTTTGGCAGCATTTAACAGAGTGGCTCAGGAAAGAACAGCACTGATCAACTACAACATATATTCTGCAACATGTACTACATACAGAGTATTCACTTTTAATGAGTAGCCTTATTAATTTCTTATCTATAATTGTGTTAAAATACCGCAAGACAACTTGAATCGATACAAGATCATGCCGAATTCCAGCTATCGATAGTTTCAATCTTTGAAAGAGGTTGACTTAAAAAAACCCTTCTACTTCTTAAACGTACCTGATCCAATATTATCATGATGTAACATTTGCATAAATTTAGCTTCTAATGTACGTTGACGTTTTTGTTGCATCGCTGTCTCCGGATCCGATATTGTACGTGTAAATGATGAATTTGGTAGAGTGTCAGGATTCGGTGAAATTGAATTTTTATTGTTATTATTACGATGTATAATATTATCGCCACTACCATGATGTTTAATTGATCCTGGTCAACATATCAATAGTTTTAATCTTTGAAAGGGTTGACTTAAGTTCAAAAGCCCTTCTACTTCTTAAACGTGCCTGATTCAATACTATTCTAATCGGAAGTAAACGCTGAGAATCTTTTCACAGGAGTTTGTTAAACTGTTCTGTCTTTTACTTTTTTCTTGTCTCTGTTGTTTCATGCTTTATTCATCTTTCCTTTTAATCAGAATTTGTGTTTTTCAATCTTCCTCGTCTTAGCTTTTTTATGTGATTTTCTTAAAGGCTTTCCTTCTGCGACCTTATTTTTGTTTTTCATGTTGCCGAATTATTGACAATGAGGTGTTGTTTGACTGTGCTCAAGGTCATGATGTGTTTCAGTGTGTGACCTTTGAATGTCTGCTTGGAAAGATTGTTGGAATCCCTGAATACATATATGTAATCCCATATTTTTGGGAATATTTTTATTGTTGTTGTTTAACACGCTGATTTGTGTTAGAGAAACTCTCGACTGTATAGCACAGTCTGTACCGTTTGAAGTATTCACTATTTTTGATATAATCTGTTTTCGTTCTGAAGTTTGGACCGTTTGAATTGAGCATGGAGTTAGTGTTTTTATTTTATTTAATACGAGTAACTAGAAAACCTTGCAACATGACGTCATAGTAGAAAGTAAAAGGGGAATTGGCTTTTTCTGGAAAAGTAATTTTGTAGTTATTTTCCAATAATCGTAGTTAAATTTCTAAAAAAATTGCTAATCGAACATTAATTTTACAGTTCATATTTTCATTCACCTTCATACACTTATTTGATTGAGTTTCGTACAGTACTCTTCTTTGCATGCATTAACGTGCCTAAAGTACCTCTTAACGGATATTGGATCCAATCTCGCCCTTGAAGTTCTATCATTTATTAAGTCCTAACGGTTGATGTTCCGTTAATACAGACCTTTCTTACATTTACATCTCAAATTATGTCCAGGCCATCTAAAAAACATATAATCTCCTCGTCACCTATGGCACCATTTTGGTGCATGCCATGGCTCCAATGTTTGTTTGGTTAATCGACGTGAAAAAGCTGGTTCTAGAACAGTTCAAAGAACGGTAGTTGAGGGGAGTGCAAATGTTAGGGATTAGAGTAATAAACGATAAACAGAAGAACACAACTATTATGTCCCAAAGAGAGTTTGGTTCCTTAAGGCTACGGGAGAACATGAGTGGTGAAATATCTTCTGTCTTCAATGGTCATGACATAGAGCAGGAGAATGTTCGCCGTTTCGTCAGCCACTCTCATTATGACGTTAGAGACATGTTGTCATCAGAACAACCAAAAACATGCTGGACTATCGAGAAAGAATGAAGATAGAAATGACCCTGTATTTGTTTAGTGTGAGTTTCAAGCTCCTGAAGGAGGAACTAAGTAGTTTTGATGGTCAACCAGCAATGTACTGGAAACTCATTAAACAGTTTGAGTCGTATGTTGCACCTAAGGCCGAAGTTGATGATCGGCAGCTCTTCTTGTTACATTATTGTAAAGAGAAGGCCCTAAAGGACATAGAGTAAAACATCATGCTTTCATCATTGTCTGGCTATCGTAGAGCACGCAATATAATGAGACGGTTGATTGTCGGAACACACGAAGTTACACGGGTGTTGCTAAAAGATTTGATTGATGGTTCCAGTATATGGCGAAACGACGGAGAAATTCCGTGTAGTCTGGCAGCGGAAATGGAGAATTGTTCCATAGCGTTAGGAAAAATGGATTACTCAGCGTACCTCATCTTTCTAGGAAATCTGGAAAGTATAGCAAAAACATCGACCGCGGCGTTACAGATGAAGTGGGTTGAAACGATCTGAAGGGAAGCAGTGAATGGTAAGGAGTCTACATTTGCGGAGTAAACAGAATTTGTGTAATCTGTCGCAGCAATATTACTCATTAGATTTGGAGCGAATAGCAAATTATGGTGTACTAATTTTGAGCAAGGTAGCCTGTTCTACAAAGGAGCCGTCGTTTGATAAAACTGATATCAAGTCATGATATTTGGTATGCGGTAAATGCCCCATGATTGAAAAACGTTCCCGATTCTCCGCGTTGTCAGTCAACAATAGGTAAACGAAGACGAGAGAAAAAGTCCTTTGTTTTTCTTGTCTTGGAAAAGACCCCAGATTATTGGCTTGTAAAACTCGTGTCGTGCGTAATATCAAAGGTTATCGGGATCGGCATCACCCACTGTTACGTAAATCGATGACAGTTCGGGGCACTTTAAGTGAGTAGTTAACAGGAAGTCGCTGTGAGTACACAAAGTCATCAATAGGGAGTGTGTTTGCGGGCCTAATCCCTGTACAGCTTAAAGCTGGAGTGAAGGATGTTTGCGGATATGCATTCCTAGACGACGGCTCAGATACTATCCTAGTCAAGCCAAGTACCGTACAACCCTCAGGATAATAGTTGGAAAGTGAGTCGATTACCATCAAAACGATAATCCGAAATTGACTAGTCAGATCGACAAACAGAGCTTTAGAAGCCTACTTATTAGACGAAAACGAATGTATGTTTATCAAACAGGCCGTTAGAATAGATGACTTGCCGGTTCATAGACCAAGAAAACCTGTGAAAGGCAGTGCTAAGAAACGATCCCGTCTTATGAATTTGACTTGGTCGGAGTTGGTAGACGGTGAAATTATGTTTCTCACTGGGAGTGACGTGCCTGAAGTCCATTGGATTTTGAACTCAAGGTTAGGTGGAGGGAAAAGTCTTCATGCTACTTGGACACTGCTGGGATGGGTACTTTTCGGACCAACAGGCTCCAACAAAAATGATAAAAGGACTATAAACAATATTTCTCTAACTGACGACCCTGTAGAACACCTAAATAATATACATAAGTGTGAATAAAAATAATATGTTCGCAATATCCTAATGAGTATGAAAATCAGATTCTCTGACGTTTCGTGACTCAGTGTAAGACACTTCTTCAGAGAATAACCAAATTAAATTAACCCAAGTTTAATTAGTACAAGGGAACAAAGTAAGATTATTAGGTACGATCAACCAAAGACCGCTTTGACTAAGTCAGTGTCATATCATACCGGTCAAGGTAGTTTATATGATGCACGTTTGTATGTATGGTAAAGGATGAAAAAAGACTGTGACATTTGTGACGATAAGGGACGGTTTAATTTGTATACACGATAATAGTGTGAAATGTGAGTAGAATCAGACATGGTAGTTTGGAGAGATAGTCCAAGTCGGATGGATAGTGAGACCTTCTTTTCTATTGAGGGCAGTAGGATGAAGCAATATATAGAAGACTTCAGCTACTCGCTTTTTTTTGTAGCTAGGAAAGCCTTTTTGTATTGCTTTAGTGCTTTTAGTATCCCTTTTATGGTTGTTGAAAGTAGAACGCCGGTGTAACTTAGGGTTTTCCAGTTTTTCAGGATTATTAGGTGGTTTCTTTGTGTACCTCAGATGTTCTTTGACTGAAGTCAAGATTCCACAAGATGACTCTCCAATATAGATGGTATCACAATCTATACATCTCTAATTTGTAAACATGATTCTGAGTTGGTGAAGAATATTTGTAGTTTAGGTAGGTGAACTTCATGTGGGTTTGTTCTTGGAGCTGGATGGTCTATTTGTAGAGCCCCCATCGTTCTTCCGAACGACATCCTCAGCAAAAACCTCAAGTAAGAGTGAAGTGTTTGAACTTCTCCACATACTCTCTAGACTTTGATCTTGATTGATTATTGTAGACCTTCACCCTGTCATTGTTTACTTCTTTATTTTGATTATCTCTTCCATTGATTTGATTCTTGGTCCTATATTTGTCCACAATTTTTCTGGTTCCTTGATAAATTGGATCGATTTCAATGTGTTTGTTGGTTGCTGATTGACCTTGATGTCAATCTTTTAAAATTCCTCTGTCGTTTTTAGAATTTTTTCTATCCACGATCTCAAAATTTTCACAGCCGAATGTGTGTTCACAGTCGTCCACATGCATTGGCATAAGCGAGGATATTTCATGGAGTTTGACTTTTAATTGAGGTTCATGCAAGCGGAGATGAAGGACGCGTCCACTATGTCTGATGTAGTACGTTTCGCAGATGGAGCAATTTTTTGATAGGTGATATTTTGTTTTCTCTCTTTTGTCATTTCGTCCTTCCATTTGCGTAGGACGTAATTGGTGTTGTTGGTTTATGTGCTAGACCTATTCAAAAAGGCTTCAACAAACTGGTTGTGTATTCTGATATGCCTTCTGCATTTTGTGGGATGATCAGTTTTTTGATTTCTTTACCTGATTTTGTTTCTTCTGATGCGTTTGGTTGATATCTGCTGGTGAAGTTGAATGGGGTGCCGTTCTTTTGAATGATGGTCTTAAAATATTTTCCCCTACTTTTCGCGTTGCAAGTGTGTTGCAAGGCGTCTCCACCGTCTTCAATAAAATTTGTACGCAGCCGATTTTGAGATCAATCCAGTTTATCCAGGAACCAGAAAAATTGTGGACAAATATAGGACCAAGAATCAAATCAATGGAAGAGATAATCAAAATAAAGAAGTAAACAATGACAGGGTGAAGGTCTACAATAATCAATCAAGATCAAAGTCTAGAGAGTATGTGGAGAAGTTCAAACACTTCACTCTTACTTGAGGTTTTTGCTGAGGATGTCGTTCGGAAGAACGATGGGGGCTCTACAAATAGACCATCCAGCTCAGAGAACAAAACTCCACCAAAATCAATCTTGAGTTGATATAAAAGGGATTTTTTCTTTTTTACGTATTAAAGTATATATATATATTTATATATACATAACCAGAAGTTTACTGACGTCCATCCCTCTGATAATTCATTATCTTCAAATTATTTAAAAGCGATCAGCTTAGTAGAGCGTGTCACGTATTCTGATGAAATTCACGGGGTTATTTTTTATCTAGAGAGACATGATGAAATGTGGTTTTCGTGAGTTACTGTCTAGTCAGACAAAGAGTGGAGAGTTTAAAATATCGGCTTCTTTCCAACAAAGGCCTTCAGGGAAACTACACCTGTGCCACGCGGCAGACGACTAAAAAACGGTATGCGGATGTTGTTCCAAGTATGAAACTTGATTCGAGTCACTACCTACGATAGTATTCGCTCCACTACGCTGTAATTAAACAAAATAGACCAAGTATGGTGAGAGTGGCATTGGATTGTGCTACCAAAGTGGCAACACTACGAAACATAACTTTCGTCTGGTTCGATTATACCACTCGAATTGGAAAAAGCTGATTGGAGTAGTAGCACGACTCAGGAGATGTGTGATCTATATAACCATTATGTGCTCCCGTTACCAAATCAGGTCCTTAAGTGTAGGCTGTCTGGCTGTTGATGAATAAGATGAGGCCAAACGTAATGTATTAGTCCGGATGAGAAAGGAAGTGTTTGAGGAAGCTGTAAAAGAGCTTCAGTACGATTGCAAGAGCGCAACAAAAGTAAGAGATGAAAATGGCCTAGAAAGAAGAGTGATAGTACGTGTGAAAGAAGGTATGGTAATAGGAGATGCGTGAAAGCTTTGTCTTCTGGGTGGAGCCGAATGTCTGCAGAGTGTATGTTAGGGGTGAGGCGTACTGCTGCAAGCCCTGTGCTTTTCATTGACATAGAGTCGTTAGCTATAAGAGCCGTGACTGAATGTATTCATTCTTTATGTGACTTCAGGGATTTTGGTTACCAGTTTAGCGGAAAGGACATTCTGAAAACTCTTCACAGCATTTCATTGGACATTATTGTCATTTATTTTTTCTCCTTGTCTTGTATTTTGGCCTTTATTCAGGCCTTTTTAACCGCACTTTATGTGGCCTTAGTAAAAGACATGCCTTTTGTCACCTAATTTTACTGCTGTATGCTGCCAGACTATTGACAATAAGGTCGTATCTGATCAAGCCCAAGTTCATGGCCTGATCCAGTGTACGCCTGTTGACCTATGACTGTGTGTTTGATGAATTTCTAGAATCCTTATAGATAGTTATCTAATCCCATCTTGTTGCGAATATTTTTATTGTTTCTCAAATATTGAACTCTTGTTAGTTTGTGCCAGAGAAACCCTTGATTGTATAGCACAAATTGAACGGTTTGAGGTGTATTTTACTATTAATGTGATTTATCTTCTTCCTTAAACTAGAACGAACACCTCTCTTGAGGATATTCTCAGGCAGCTCCTCATTTCTAACCTAAAACATACAACCTCACTGACTAGCCTCAACAGGGTTAGAATGGTCCATAAAACATAAGGGAACTACAATTTTGAACTAATCGAGCACCTGTCTAGTGATTTCAGGCACTATGGGAGTCGAGCTCCCTTATTCAACTCTTTTATCTCCTCCTATTCAGCACACACCACTTAATCCTGCTTAAGCTCTCTACTCCTCAAAAGTGTTGCTATTCGGTCTCCAACTGTTGACGACGATCATCTCACTCTTTTAAGAATATGCTGTATATACTCCAATCTAGTAGGAAGTGAAAAACATTGCTCTTAACCGATAACTGTCCCTAGCAATCACAGTTCTTAAAGGACGAGTAATTCCTTATGGTCTTCCAGAAGTAGTACATAAGACATTGAACGATTTGTGTGCGAAAGGTATAATTGAACCGATTCAGTTTTCCTATTGCTACATTATTGAAGTTGGAGGGCAAGACCCCTAGAATATGTGGTGATTATAGAATAACACTGAACCCCCGTTTGGTGAAGCAAACATGCACGACGATGGAGGCTGGAGATATTTTAAATTGACTTCATGGTTCTAAAGTGTCTTCGAAAGTTAACTTAAAAGATGCTTATCTTCAAATCCTTTTAGATCAATCTTCATTTATTTTGACAACCATTACCATTCCTGTAGGTATCATTATCAAGTTTTGATTTGGTAATTTTGAATACATTTTACGTATAAATAACACTCCTTTTAATCTGTTCAAATACAACTTACTTCCATTTAGTCTTAGTTGTCCTCCAGCCATATTTCAGGAAGTTATGAATAAGGTAGTCAGTGATCTTGTAGGTGTTGAAGTTTATCAAGATGATCTCATCTTTCATGTTACTGATAAAGTAGTTCATGACCAGAGACTTATTGTTTTATTGCGTCGTTTAATTGAGAAGAATATTACAGTGAATCCAAATAAGAGTGCATTTTGTGTATCTAGTTTCGAATGCCTTGGATACCTAGTAGATGGTAATGGTTTTAGACCAGATATGAAAAGACTACCTCCACTGACAAATGTACAGTCACGATGGAGTATTGCTTTGAGTGCCTATGACTATACGGTTCTGCACAGGAGTGCAAAACGAATTCAACACATTGACTACATTCCTCGATAATCTTTGCAAGATAAACCTGTTAATACTTCAGACTGTTTGTTAGTTCAAACTTTACCGGTGAGGCGTCCAGATCACATTAGGGAAATTCGTAGATACTTTGGATGTATACTCAGTGCTATACGGAAAGGTTGGAATGCCAATCTGAAATGTAGATTTCCTGTCTATTATTCAAAGCGGGATGGGTTTCGTGTCTAAATGACCGTGTTGTAATTCCTCCATCATTACGCAAATCTATCCTTGAAGTTCTTCATGGTGGCATTTAGCTGTAATTCAAATACACTCAAATATTTCAACGAATTAAATTTGTTTTCGTTTCTGAGTTCATTGGTTCTTTGGTTCACCACAGCCCTCTCATTGACATAATCAAGCTGAAAATTTCAAGTTCTTGGAAGTAAACATCAATTCTATTACTGCTACAAAATTCAAAGACCTGGAGAGAAAAGCAGATAAAGTCTTTCAGTGCAGAATTGCCAAATCGTACACAAAGGAAACAATAATCAAAGTGCTCAAACGAAAGCATGGTCGTTCGAATATTTAACGTTTACAATCTGCCGATGTCACACACCATGAAGAAACTGATTATCCACAATCCACGAGAAGTCTGCTAAAAATGTTTGATAAATCTACGGCTCATATGCAAACTAGTCACAACAAGCGAATACGTTAAAAGGACCCAGGCCAGTTTATTCCAATTTCTGTTGTTAATTCTGCAACTAAAGAGTACATTATGGATTATACAATGTTTATACCCAATACACAACCAGGCAGACACATGATGAACATGGAGAAGAAGACGTTCAATCAATCCCATGAATCTGGATTCCCATTTAGACTGTAGTGGTTGCGGTATTTTTTACCACCTGATGATTCCTTTCTAGTTGACCACGCTCATATTACGAATATCAAATGTAATACGTCCAGTTGTGCTCATCTAGTCCTAGCTTCACAAAATTGCAATAGTTTGAGAATTCTTAGTTAGCCAATCATTTTAATCACTTCCAGTTTTTGTAGGTTGGAGCTCGATATCTCCATTTAACTATTGTTTACATTCTTGAGCATGTACAGCAAAACTTATTGTTTGATGTACGTTTCCAAGGACAGTATAGCTATTGATTTACGCTCTCATATTTTCGTATGCATATATAGGGCATGACTCCGCCTGAAGCTCTTCCCCACAAACGCATACACAAAGCTACATGGATCTCAGCGGACCACACCACAAAGAAACAGATAGATCATATTTGTATCAACAAAATATTCCGAAGGGCAATGGAAGATGTGAGAACCACGAGAGGAGCTGACATAGCTTCAGATCACCACCTGGTTGTGGCCAGAGTAAGACTGAGGCTAAAGACGCATTGGACAACTGGGGAAACAGCATTACAAAGGTTCAATACAGCCTTCCTTCAACATACTGACAAACTGAACCAATTCAAGATGATTCTCAACAACCGGCTCCAAGCCTTACAGGATCTACTGAAAGAAGAAGAAACCACTATGGAGGACAACTGGAAAGGGATCAATGAAGCACTAACTTCAACGTGTCAGGAGGTTCTGGACCGTAAGAAGCATCATCATAAGGAATGGATCTATATCGAAACCTTGGTCAATATTCAAGAAAAGAAGAACAGGAAGAAAGCAATTAACAACAGCCGAACCAGAACAGAGAAAGTCAAGGCACGAAACTAAATACACAGAGACAAACAAGCAAGTGAAGAAGAGCATAAGAGTCGACAAGCAGAAATATGTGGAAGACTTAGCAACGACAAAAAAACATCTGCGAGAGAAGGGAATATGAAACAACCATATGATACAACGAAGAAACTAGCACGGAGATATAGTAAACCGGAGAGACCCGTCAAGGACAAAGAAGGAAAGACAATCATTGAGATTTAAGAACGGAGGAAAAGATGGGCAGAATACTTCGAGGAACTGTTGAATAGACCAGTTCCATTGAATCCACCGGGGATCGAAGAAGCACACACAGACCTTCCTATGGATGTCACTTCACCAACGATCGAAAAATTCAGGGTGACCATCAGACAAAACGGCAGGACCTGACAATATGCCAGCTGAAGCACTGAAGTAACACCAAACATGCTATACCTCCTATTCAAGAAGATTTGGGAGGAGGAACAAGTGCCAACGGACTGGAAAGAAGGATGCCTCATCAAGATACCTAAGAAAGATCTGAGCAAATGTGAGAATTACAGAGGCATCACACTGTTGTCAGTACCGGAAAAAGTTTTCAACAGAGTGTTGCTGAACCGGATGAAAGACGCAATAGACGCCCAACTTCGAGATCAACAGACTGAATTCCGTGAGGACCGGTCGTGCACAGACCAAATCGCAACACTACGGATCATCGTAGAACAATCAGTTTAATGGAATTCGTCGTTATACATCAACTTCATTGACTATGACAAGGCGTTTGACAGTGTGGACGGGAAAACATTATGGAAACTTCTTCGACACTTTGGAGTTTCTGAGAAGATTGTCATTATTATCCAGAACTCATACGACGGACTACAGTGCAAATTCGTGCATGGAGTACAGCTGACAGATGCTTTGCAAGTAAGGATCGGAGTCAGACAAGGCTGCCCACTCTCCCTCTTCCTCTTTCTTCTGGTGCTTGATTGGATTATGAAAACCTCGACATCTGGGAGGAAGCACGCATTACTATGGACATCTCAGAATCAGTTAGAGGATCTGGACTTCGCAGATGACCTAGCCCTGCTATCACATACGCGCGAACAAATACAGACGAAAACAACTAGTGTAGCAGCAGCCTCAGAATCAATAGGCCTCAACATACACAAAGGAAAAAGCAAGCTCCTCAAATACAACACGGAGAACACCGACTTATCTGGGAAGCATCGTTGATAAACAATGAGGATCGGATGCAGATGTAAAGGCGAGGATTGGAAAAGC
Organism: Schistosoma mansoni; assembly: GCF_000237925.1. Lineage (NCBI taxonomy): Eukaryota > Metazoa > Platyhelminthes > Trematoda > Strigeidida > Schistosomatidae > Schistosoma > Schistosoma mansoni. The sequence goes on from NW_017386073.1 coordinate 192,781, forward strand.
AAGGGCAGCATTTCTACAATTGAAGAACATATGGAACTCAAAATAACTGTCAACTAATTTTAAAGTCACAATCTTCAATACGAACGTCAAGACAGTTCTACTGTACGGAGCTGAAACGTGGAGAACTACTACGACCATCGTCAAGAAGGTACGAGTACTTATAAACAGTTGTTTACGCAAGATACTCAACACTCACTGGCCGGATACTATCAACAACAGCGTTTTATGGGAGAGGACAAACCAGCTTCCAGTTGAAGAGGAAATTAGGAAAAGACGTTCGAAGTGGATCGGACATACATTAAGGAAATCACCAAACTGCATCACGAGGCAAGCCCTAACTTGGAATCCGGGAGGGAAGCGGAAAAGAGGGAAGCCAAAGAACACATTACGCCGGGAGATTGAAGCAGATATGAAAAGGATGAATAACAACTGGAAAGAACTGGAAAGGAAGGCTCAGGACAGAGTTGGGTGGAGAATGCTGGTTTGCAGCCTATGCTCCTCGACGAGGAGTAACATGCGTAAGCAAGTAAGTAAGTAATATATAAGGCATCCAACAGTCTTTTTAGCAACTCGATCAAAGAGGAAGTATGTATATGTTTCTGTTTTAAGATATGAGTCTGTCGCATCGGAGGACAATGAACTGTTCGTTATCAGAATTGGTAAGGGATTATTTAAATGTACCGGGGTGCATAGATGAGTAATTTTGTTTAGTATAGATCGAGCATTGATTAACATTAGTGTCATATATTGTGATAATTGTCTAGTAGAAGGGTGTGATGTAAACCTTTTAGGTTGTTTGTTTTGTCATATGAAGATGAAGAAATACGAGTATCAGCTTCATATTCATGTTCGTTTGGTTTATTGTTAATATGGCCAACTGAAAAAAGATAGTCAGAGGTTATTCCGGTGAAAGAAACTTATTTGGTGGTGAGAGGTGATATGAAGTGGGATTAAAGTATAAGTTGTGTATTTTGAGAGTGGTCAGGAGAGTCAGCTGTGATTGAAGGAACTACTATTAAATCATGCAAATTGCATCAGTTTTGAATATCGTGAGAGAGCAAAATTTCATAAGATGATTCGTCAGAATAACCAAAAGGTTAGGGAATTCATCCTTGAGTTGCAAAGACAAGCTGCCAAATGCAATGAGCACAAAGAAAAGTTATGTGACGTTACTTAAATCGTTCGTCTTGAGCGTGTTGGAGTTGCACTCGGTACCATAATCCACAATGATTGGTAATTAATAATTCCAATAGGGTTGTTGAACATTTATCGTCTCAAACCAGAAAGTAGGAAGTTTATGACGAATAATGTAGCATCGGTATTTAATTATTTCAACTCTACAACTGAAATGATGGATTTGATACTGACATTATCAATAATGAAATCGTAAAAATCACGACTGGACAAGTAAAATCGTTTTTGAATACTAAGTGAATTGTTCCAAGTTGTGATAAAGGATAGTATATGGTTATTAGAATAACCCGAATCAATAGGATCTAAATGACAGAGTTTAGTATTACTTGAGGCAAAATAAGCAGTAGTTTTATAAACCGACTTGATATGTCCTATTTTACATTACTTTAGGCCCATTGCATGACGAAACGCACATGAATTACGTGAGAAAACTTTACCACATGACACACATTAAACGAATTTGTGCTCACTTTTGTTTACTGCTATGTGATTTTTCGATGAATTATTCCCCATGTTTTCATGAGAACGGGGATTATCGTTAATTAAACACCTGTCAGGATGACTTTGAGTACGAATCGGATTAGAACAACTAAGCAATGTAATAGAATTTTCGATGTACTGGAAGTCGATTTCATGCACTTCATGATAATTAATACATGAAGTTTTAACATCTTGGAAGGAACACTTTGTATGATCTCTCTTTATAAGTTTGGTATGTCGATTCCTGCAATCAATCAATCAAGCAGCTGCACGTGAAGTTGGTCATCAAAATTACACATAATAGATTGTTTCTGCAATTCTAGAATAAAGCCGTTCACCTGCTGGTTATTCGGATCAATCATTTGAGGCAATCCGGCTTTCTCACGTCATTTAAATTTGTACACTTTACATGATTTATTAGTAGTTCGTCGAGAGTTACTTGAAGGAGTGAAATAAGGTAGAAATGTCGAATATTTCAGTGAGCTGTATGTATACTTTTCCGAAGAATGTAAGGACATGAGCCACAATTTTATCATCTTTAACTTCACATTTCAAACCTTTCCATGTAATTCTCGAAAGCTGAAGAATTTGAATGTATATCCAACTGTTCAACCACAGGGTTCCTCACGACGGCAATATGATAAATAGAAGTACTAGAACTGATTTGCAACTAAGAATTCCCAAACTAATGCAATCTTATGAAGCTAGAACTAGATGAGTACAACTGAAGGTATTACACTTGAGATTCGTAATACGAGCTTGACCAATTACAAATAAATCTTGAGGCAGTTTATTTAATCCATCAACACTGGGCGCTACTCTTTAACGGTCTTTACGTATTACATGAATTTTTTGAACACTCAGTTGCCTTCTCATGTCTTCTTTTTAGTGGTTGACTACATTTCCAATGCTCTTCTTGCCGAATTCTTCACTTCCCTTCCATGGATATTTTCAATGTAGAGTGTACAAGCGATTGCGCATCCGTGGAGTACCATTTTTGTCTTGGACCAGCTATGTCTGATTTATTTCTTTTGACTTATCTCAATTATCATCAGCGCTGTGATTAACGTCTTCCTACCTCTTTTATTATCGTCCACGTTTTTCCTCTTATTCTTTCAATTCCGTTTTCTCACACATTATCAATTAAATATAATATTTATTTGTTGTTGAAACAATCGACCTCACTTGACACTGCAGTTATCACTCTATTGTTTTTCGCATTGCAACCAAATAACCTCCGGCTTAGTAGCGTGATAGCTGCCGATATTCAAAAATCCCTTTTCCCTGAGACAAACAAGCTCACTCGAACAATAAGATATAAAAATCTACAAATAAGTGCCTAACTGACTGGAGTTAGTGCCATACAGTCACTAGACTTACCACCCATTGGACATCACCGAATACCTGGAACTGTACCGAAGTAACAAGCAACGAGCGCAAATAAGCCAGTGGGTTTATACTAGCTCATGACAAAGGTTTCAAACTTTTATTGTGTTCAACTAAAATATATTTTAAATCACTGAGAGTTTGGAATTTAATAGACACTTATTTGAACGATATACTAGCTATATCAGTGTTCTTAAAAATATTCAACTTTATGGAATTTACTAGGGTCAGTTACGTTGGAAAATATGTGTTAGGATGAAAACTTCAGTAGGATTTATTTAAAGAAGTTAATAGGAACTTTCGCGATTGAGTGTAAATAAAGAACCAAGTAAAATAAGTAAGCAATGAATCTGCTACCGTATAACAATTACAATAACCCTTACACCTTAGCATTTTGACAGAAATATATAAGTGTAAAATTAAGGAAAAAAGCAATGTAGTTGTTATTATTATTTAGCAGTGCAAGTATGTGAAATGTTTATTAGGAATTTAATCATGTCATTTAACATTAACGCTCAATCATATGAACGAATAACCAAGGTTATACCTTAGTATTTTTGTTACTTAGATCAGCCATAATACGATGAATTTAGAATATGCTTAAGGAACAATGAAACGGGGAAAAAGCAGTTGTGAAAAAGAAAATAAAAGCATTCCATTGGCAAACAAATATTGACATGCTGAGCTTTATAATTAAAATTCCACTACGATTGCGATTATTATTATTAGAATTAAAAATTTGTCCCCCCAAAAGATTGGTCATAGTTTTAATAAATTGATAGATATGTTTTAGTATTTTTCTTGATAAGTAATTAATTTAATCAAGAATCATTCTTTGTTTGCCCATTGTCATGCCAGCTTGTGAAGCACCTTTGTTTGTGCCATATTGTAAACTAATCACATTCGCACCTTCACGTAATTGTTCGTCAGTGAATTCACGTTTATTCTCTTGAGCTAATTTTGGACCTAAAGTAGGGCCATTGTATTCCGGATGTGTTTGACACTGAAATAGAGTTTTTTGAGAGAATAAAATCATTTTAAGTAGGGTAATGGACTTTGAAAAATGACTATCAAAAACGTTTATCATTTAATGACATTTAATCGTTAGCCACAATCTATCCATTCCAAAATCTTGTGGAAATGTGACCTTAGAGAGGCAATCCACTCTGGATCAACAAATGACAATAAAGACTGATAAATAGTGCATTCGGATTTTGACGATAGGAATTAGCAAACCATCATCAGTAACGGAATGATAATTAATTTAGCTTGAAAAAGGTTGATATTTTTCACGAAAATTTGATCAGTCTGCTAGCTGCATTCCATATAATACAGTGGCTTTTGAAGTGAACGATACTGCGTTGGAATCCTGGAGTGAACATTGATTCTGGGACATAGGTATATCCAGCTAACAAGTTCCGAATATGATGAAACGAGCGTCTTGGATTATACTGCTAATCACATTCCATTTATTCTATATCGGCTTGAATGATAATCGTTTGATAATTTTCAGTACTTAGAAAAACGCTGATGTTATATATAGCAGAAGAATATTCTTTTTCAATAAATTTTTATGAAATTCTACAGATGTGATTCAGTCAATCATTTAAAAAAAACAATAGGCCAGATAAAGATGTGTCTTGACTCAGGTTGTCAAACTGTATCAGTACGGAGGAGTGAAAATAAGAAGTTGAATAACAGTGAAGTAGAATCAAAAGTACCGTATGTAGAATATATTTAGAGATAATGTCATGAAATCTGTGAATACAAAGTGTGAATTATTATTGGAATCTGCAATTTAGGTTGAGATAGAGAAAGAATGGATCCTTCTCACCTTTTAATTGATTTGGTGATACGTCAACTACACTCTCAAACTGTAGATAACAATTATCGTACGGAGTCTAATTGAGTTGATTACTTCTCTTTACACTGTTCAAACTAATAGTAAATAACTTCATAAAATAATGCTGTCTTGCTTCGTAGCTTCTAGCTTCCTCCCAACTTAGTTTCACATTACTCAGGATTTGCCAGCGAAAACAGTGGATGGGAATTGTGTAACACATGTAATTGTTAAAATGACTATTAAGTGATTCATATTTCAATAAAGTTTAAAATCCAATAAAACTGTGAGGTTAATAATAGGAATAAATATAGGTGAAATATAGTGGACAAAATACTGACAAATATTGGTAATTTCAAGTATCCAATGCTAATTGCATAATATATAAAATGATATGAAATGAAAGTCAGTGAACATGAAATTAGTTTTCAATTTTTTTTAAAAATAAAGTACTTATTTAATGTTATCAATTTATAAAATATCACAAATGTATATTAAAAATTTATCATATGGATGATTAAGTTGATAAATTTACGTGGTTTATGAAAAAACCTTTAAAGTTAAGTAATGTATTTCTCATGAAGAGATTTATGTATTAAGATACACTTTGTGTGAGTACAACGGCCAATTATAGTAGTTAACAGACTAAACGAAAGCTTAGAATTTACTTGGTAACAGCCGAAATTTTGATTGTTTAAACTACTAAACTACATCACACTAAAAAATTATTTAAAATGTTTTGTAAGAAAGATAATTTCACAAAGTCACTCCACACTTATTTTTTGTATACAAGATTATAGAGCTTGGTGAATTTCTTAGTTTTACACTATGGCCCGATTTCATTTAAATAGTTATTGAAAGTCAGTAAGCAGTGAAAAATTGTTTTGTCCTAGTTGTGAACTCTTCATCAGTATTCATCAATGAACGCACCAGTGATTGAACCCAGGACTCTAAGATCTCGTAATGAGCAATTAAATTTCAAACAACAATTAGTATCCAATCAGTTCATGTTATCTACCATAAGAAAGAAAAAAAAGCCTACTGTTCTTCCAAGAGCATAAAGACATTGTGTCACTTGAGCAATATCTTTTTTCTCGAATAAATCAACTGTTTGAAAAACATCAGCAGTAGGCACACCGTATGCTTTAATTGCTTCTTGAAATGCATTGATATTTTCCATAATTTTAAATGGCATAGTAGCGTTCTCATTGATTCTCTTAACACTACCAGGTTTTAGTTTATTGATAACTCTAATAAAATAAGGTAGAAAATACACGAACCATGAATCAAATCGTTCTGTGCACAAAAGAAATCAAATTTACAGTATTTCAATCTTATGTAAAAAGGTTAAGTAAGCAGATCAGAAAGAGGATGATCTTCAATAAATTCATTTGATAGGAACCTATACAGATAAAGATTGTCAATTTGATATTGACATCTTCTAGATTAGTTTAGGTAACATTAGGTTTCCATTTGTGAGAATGAATTAACTAATTGAATAAATTTACTGGTAATCCTGTAAATACTTTATGTAAAGCATGATAGAGCAAATTTTTAAACTGTCAACCTGTTTATCATTGATAAAACTGAGAAATCGTTAAGCAATACATTTATACCACAATTTGTAATAGTCTTTATTTACAGAGTATTGTTATTCAAAATTGAATCTGATCAGTTTTTATTGACATACGGACTTTTTAAATGGATGTTAGGATTTTTCACATAGTAGTGACAGAGGAGATTCATTTAATCTGGTCATGAATAGTAACAATATGAAATATAAAATTGATGTAGAACTTAATGGAAACAATTTGATTTGATAGTGAACATTATGGAATGATGTTAGTTAGACATTCTTTGAAAACCAAGAAGCAGTAGACTGGTGTTTCACTCTATCATGAGAATCTTACGCAATATGTAACCACAACCTCATGAGAGGTCAAACCTAGGACCTTGGGGTCTGCATGATAATCACTTAATCTCTGAACTACTGAGCGGTATCTAATCATTTTAATAACAAACTTCAATCAATATTGGGAATTAATCAGAATGGATGGGGATTGATGAGGAGTCTCACAATAGTACGAAATAGCTATCCAGTGATTCCTAGTCTTTAGTTGTTTTCTAATAAATATCAGTCTGTGATGTAAGTTGTAAAAAACAGTAATAAACCCTGAAAATTAACGATGTTTCATAATTTTCAAATAAGCATGACTATTATGACTCACTGTCTAAGTAAATAATCCGTTGATCTATAAAGTGGTTGATAACTGATCTAAGACTAAGCGTAATCAAAAACACTTCGGTGCAGTCACACCTCAGCTATCGAGTTCGAAGTAGTATGAAACACTGATTGTTGATTTCACCGTGAGCTCTTATCCAGAAATGTAACTATACTGTCTAACTTCTAAGTACTCATAAAAATAATTTTACTTGTAAAGAAAAGTGATTTTAGTTCAGAGATTATTGTGCATCCAAAAATATATTATGATATGGATTGGTTAAGATATTTTTATTCAATAATCTTAAATTTTACTCTAATAAGATCTTTTTACTTTTCTGAAGAAAAGTCAATATATATCATAACTTTGATATTACTATTTTATCATTAGAAAGGGTTGGAATTGTCGCGTTGCTGATATTCAGGACTGAATTTTGGTCAGTCTTCACAGAGATATGTGTATACTAAGCAGATTGCCTAGATAAAGCAGTTAAGTCACAAGTTTTTAGAATAGATGAATTTTGACTGACAGTAGAACTCAAGGTCCATGTTTCGTCCTGTTTGAAACTCACCAGTCAAAATTCAGTGCTCAATATCAACAATAAGATAGTTCTAAGCCTTTTCTGTTAATAAAGCCCAAATCCCCCCTGTTGAACAAGGTAGTATCTATATGAACTCAGTAGCTCAGTGGTTGCTGGAATTAGGATAATTCTCACACGAATCAAAATATCACGCAGTTCAATCCTTCGAGTAATAACTGACTTACTTGCAAAGTAGCACTCCATCTTTCAATATCTCTTCATACGGCTTAGAGCGGTCCACCTTAGTGCCAAGTACGGCCTCTATCCAATCAAGTACACTTTGTTCTTGATCTCTGTCTCGCTTTCCTTCAAGCTAAACAATATAAACAATTCCATGGAATACTTGAACAATGTAACACCACAAAAATAATATTTGACCATCATGAAAGAGATTAAATGGAGTTTTCTAGCAGCTCAATTGATTTAAATACATAAGACACCTAATACTTATCAGTCTAATTGAAGGAAGATAAATGATCTTCTTTTTAGTGACCACGGGTTACATTAACAAATTTACACGTAATCTCACAAACAAACATATGAAACAGCTGAGATAAAGGATTCTCCAAGGTTTTTTGACTACATTCCTTGAAATCAATTCATAAAAGTGAGAGAAAATTTTCGCAATTACGATGGTCAGCTGCTCAGTGGATAATGAGGTGAATAACTAGAAATTTTTGAAAGTAATAAACAGACAATGAACCTCCCATACAGTGCGTTTTGTAGACATCGCTGTCATCAGGTGTTTTTGACCTAATCAGTGTATGTAGAGATAAACTTATCTGTGTTGAGATAAATTAATTGTAGTGAGATAAGCTCTTTTGTTGCATAATCTGTTATTTTATTGATCCCCTGACTTTCACTTATTCAGTTAACTTTATTTTTAGCTATGCTGTCTTAGTAATGACTTATTTTGTTACTAATATTGTTGCTTATAAATGAAGTAAGATATATAGACATCAATTTATAGTAATTTGTATCCGATGCGGTAGTTTGTAGTTTAAATCATGGACAAACTTCATCTAGACACCCATTGCAAGACAACTTGGATTGGACGGATGTTGTTTCTCAGTGTAGGACTTCTCACAAGTGCACAGATAGAATCTAGGAATTCTCGATCTCACTATAAGCCTACCAAAGAGGAATCGCATCTATGATAAACCACGTGTTTAGCACCATTTTCGGTGTTTCTCAGTGTTTTTCTAAGAAAAATTAACAAATGGTGTAAGTTAACTTCTAATTAAATAATAAATTTAATAACTGAACTAACTTTTGTTCTAAATAACTAGTGTAAGATTCACTAAAGAGTCGATAGTTGAGTACATTACTAAACATCTACTCACGAAATCATGTTATATCAGGTATTGTAATTAATTAACTAATCTCTCAGTCATAAACGAGGTGGGATATTGAACAACTATGTATGTATGTAAAATTAGAAGAGCCAGAGAATAAGTCAGTGAAATATTGAAAGAAGTGAATGAGATAGCAGTAACTATGCTTTCAAAAGTCCATGTGTGAGCTGTGATTCATGAGAAATAAGTGAAACTGGTCAGTGAAAAGTTTACTGTGACATTAAACTCAAGATTTAGAGCAACATAACGAATTCATTAATTCGCATCAGTATAAGTACTTTTGTATTATATCATCCAACATATTCAATGATATAGATTACGATAATCTAACTAATCCTAACCGGGGAATCTCCGTCTTCTGACATTGTTTGGTTCAACAATCAAGTATTTGAAATTACTACAAAGAGGAAACACAGTTTGTGATCGAAGTCTTTTCATCAAAAGATCACTGAAAACAATTTTTTAAAAAATTATATATACTACTGGATAGAGTAATTATTTAAACTATTTGATCGTGAAATTTTTTTTCTCAATTCCCTTAAGAAACTTTGGTGATTCGTTTTTTTGTTAAAAAATAAAATTTCGGAACAAAATGATATTTATTGAATTTAAGGTCATGTTAGATAAGTTCAACGTGAACTAGTTAAATAACGCAGAGAATAAAAATGGATGTTTTTATTTTTAAAATAATGAATTAAACATTTTGAAACTGAAAAAAGATGATCCAAGGTGTTTGAATACTCGATTATTTAGTTAACTATCATTATGGAATTTGTGATTGATTATTTGTATAATATTCATAGACAAGGAAATTAATTTAATAAATATAATTTACCATTATTATTCACCTTCATTTTGATTATTAACATTACTTCAATTATCTTCTTATTTCGTAAGATAAAAATAACAATTAAACATTTGTTGAGTTAAATATTTAAAAAGGGGAAACCGAAAGTTGACTATTTTAATCACGATGAAGCACTGTTCATTTTACCGCATTTTCGCATAAATCAAGAAATTACAATAAAAAGTTTTTCTTGAAAAGTCTGTTAAAAATGAACCTAATTTTCAAGTTAGTTGGTATTGGTTAGAAAGGTGTACCTGAAACATTGATTAAATTGATGGTCGCTGAGTGATTTGAACCTGTGTAATTGAAAGAAGAATAAACAAACAGGACATTGGTGGTTAGTCAGTAATCTGTCATTTCTAAATATTTAAGCCTTACTAGAGGTCGGTCGCAGCCTGAATGGTTCAGTGGTGATGTATAAGACTGTGAAGTTGGGTGATTTGGGTTTGTATCCAACATAGCAGAGCATCTTTTCCCCTAAGATTACTGTAACATTTTGCTGACGAGTGCCAAATAGTGTGAAACATGTTCCTAGATTTTACAGACTTCTTGCTCAACACATTAAACAAGTCTTTTGAAATTATTAGTCGAATTACTCAAGGTTAGACAGCGATAATGAATTAAACAATTGTATGGTTATTATTGTGATTTATCTAACACAGAAATGCCAGTCGTCTAGTATTAGAAAGATTGTCACAGCTTATGTTGTTTTTTTCATATAGTCACTTAATACCATATGCCAATACGTTAGTTTCAGTAATAGACATCTCACCAGATGTATTAGATACGCTTTATTATTATTCCATGAAATCCCTGAATGTTGCTCTGAGACGTGCGGAGAGATGCAGCCCTCCTAAGTGAAGCCCACGTATTCACCGTGATAAATCGTTAGTCGCGCGTGGGTTCTTCAGGGGTGTCCCAAGCTATGTTGTAATGTTATTCAGTCCAAAAGTAGTATTAATTATTTATAACTGTTAGGTCGATTTTAAACAGGTAGTAGAAAATTGATTTTAACTTGATTTTAAAGCCTATTTATAAGATTATAATTGTAAAACTTTCAGTTTATTGAAACTAATCATCTCAACTCTGAGCTAGATTTAATGAACTAGATGAACAGTATGAACAATGAAATGGATCACACTAAGTTAAAAAATGTAACTATTGAAAAACAAGTTTTCATCATGAACTAATATCAAAGAAACAGGAAATGTTTGATATTGTTTTCATCATGGTTTTGACTAAGCATCAGTGGATGCTTTACAAATGATCAATTCCAGGACACCTGCATTTTTATGAGATCATAATGAAATTGAACTGCTGAAATGAAACCCAGTAGTTTATATTTGGTTCACAAATTCAATCAATTATATATATACTATGACCAGTTATTTAATAACATTGAAAGGTGATTGCATCACACCAGATCTTGATTGACTCAAGTTATTTCAGCTAGTTCAGTGAAAGTTACTTTCATCATAATAAACTTTGTTTGTCATATGTTCTCTGATAGACAAAGATTTTATCATTCATCTGGTTTATTAGTCAATAAGTTTAATATTTAAATAAAATACTTTGCTATAGTCGAAATAATTGGTTGAGTTTTTCAAAATTATTGAACCATACGTTATAAATATAACTGAATTTTGACGCAAAGCATAAAATATCGAAATCATTAATTGTATTGAAGAAAAAGGCTGGTGTTATCCGCAACTTTTTCAATGTTCAATAGATGTAGAGTATCCAGCTCCTTGGTGGGTGAGCCCTACATATCAGATTGTAATTTGACAAAAAGAGTTCATTTCAAGCTTTTGGAGCTATACATATTTGTTTGCCGTGCACATGTCAGTGTAACGCAAACCGGATGAAAAACTTAAATATGATGGCAGCTGAGGATCGAAATGAAATCTTCGATTAAAATTACACTCAGCTTCACAGCACTCAGTAAATGACTGAAGAAAATGTATGAAAGTACTAGAAATACATTTACTAAACATTAAAAATGTCGCGAATAACATCCGTCAATTTAAATTTTTCTTCTATCGAATTTCATACTCAGTTTTTATGTAATACTGGAATCTAGAATATTTCCATCCTAGACTACAGAATAAATACCTCCATTTCAGCTGAATCGAAGTATTTATGTGTTAAGAGTTAAGTTCTTTTTTTCTGATTAACCGAGGAAATCAGAATAAAGGTTACTTAACGTATCATACTAAAAGTAAACCTTACATATTAGAATGCCTTTATTTTAGCTATAGACTCTCTCTCTCTCTCTCTCTCTCTATATATATATATATATATATATATATATATATGAACTGAGTATCTAATTGTATAAAGCGTTGGTCACTCAATACAAAAGATATTAGGCTCGAGTTCTGGTCATTGTCGTAAGACTGAGAAATTAACAGGATGGAATAAAAATAAGCTAAATCAGCAGATAACTGAATAAATATAAACAAATTACATATAAAAAACTTGAATGGGTAATCGAAAGCTTAATATTATACTGGATCTTAAAGGAAAACGATGAATGCATCTATTCCATTGGATTGGTTTTTAGCGGTTTTTAATCACTAATCATCACTATCGTCCAGTTCAACAATCAGTATAATGAAATAACTGAATCTTGATTCAGCCACCTTCAACTTTCTCAGACAATGGAAATTTACAAAATGATAGAATGTATTTTTAAATTTAATTACTACCATATATCCAATCCTAACAATTACATTATTGTAATATCACAAATTAACAGTGCAATCTACAAAGCATTCAAGTTGATTAATGATTAAAATATAATTACTTATTTTTTTAAGTTAACAAAAATAGTACATTTAAATTGTTTATGTTATATGTTTGGTAAACCATGTACACAAATTAGTAAAAGCTTGAAGTATTGAATTTTAACACTGTTTTACTGTTATGAAATAATTTGTAAAGCTGATATTGAGTAAATTTAATTAAATGTTATTATTTTTGAAGATAATTATTTATATTTCTTAAACTAAAAAACATTGCATAGATTGTTCAATAAATTTATCTGATTATCAGAGATGTAGGGAAAAGTGATTATAATGCTGAAACGTTCTACAACTTCATGAACATCTATACTCAGACGTACACACATATTGTCTCCTTCATTTTTTCCAGTTAGTCAAGTGCAGTTTAGCTTCAAAAGTAGTAAAATCGTTATAAAATTCACGTACACCTATGGTTACATAAAACAGTCTAAACTTTTTATTCAACCTTGAATAATGCTTGCTATTTTCGAGTAAATTTGCCTTGGCTTTTATCAAAGTATATCAGGTTGGATAAATACATAAAAATCTATATCTTAAAATCAAAATTACCTTCCTTTTGACTTGAGCACTAAGTCCACTAGCTAAAGGTTGATTGGCCATAAATTTGAAGAAAAAATGTACTTAAAACAACTTTCGTTTTTCTGCTAGTAAAGAAAAGAAAGTGATTTTAATTTACGGTACACTTAGTATTCGATTTTCTCTTGAATTTACCACATTAATTTAACCAATGTAATTCATTGAATTCGACTTGAACCAATCAAATTCACATTAGCGCACATTTATAATTGTGTGTGACAGTCACGAATTGAACCATTTGAAATTATTTGAAAGTAGGGAATTCTTTATTATAAAACAAATTTTCTATCAGATATATGGCATGAAATAGATCAAGGTCATTTGTAGAATTTATATTTGTGTGGGCATGACCACTGTTCAACGATACACACATTTTCTTTGGATATATATATATATATATATATATATATATATATATATATATAATACAGTTTTCATCAGTCTATCAATCGATGGATATTAAATACCTTTAAGGGCATTAAAAACTTTTAAATAGCAATTTTAACTTTGTCACGTGTGCTAGCTGTTCAGCTATATGTATATAAATCTTTGTCTGCAATATGCGATAAGTGGTTCTTTTTATTAACCAGATTTCACGTATATTCGGTAGACAAAACTGGACCAAGTTAAAAACCGTAAGATTTTTTGTTGGATGAAATTTTCTATCTAGACACTTGAGAAAAAAGTTAATAGAACGAATAAATATTTCTTTTCAATAAATTTTTTTCTTGGTTCTACGCCAACATGTATATTATTTACAATAATAATAATATAATACCAATCGAGTAATGGTGACGACGCATTATTATACTTCAGTTCTACAGGTAATTACGAAAATAATGTTGGATGATCAACTAAGTAACTGAGAGAGGGACAAAGTAACCATAGTAATCAAGGCAAAAATTTACGAAATGGAAAACCTATTATTCGATATCTCATGAACTACGTAACAGATATTAAGAAGAGAGTCAAATCTTCTAAAAGAAAGTCAATCCTCATAGTTTAAATAACCACCAACATAAACTAGACCAACATTGAAAACCAAGAAACACAAGACAGCTGTTTCGTCTCAGTGTGGGACTCCCCAGTAGTTCATGTTCACAACCTCAAGACAAAATAAAACCCAGGACATTTGGCCTCATGAGCGAACACTAAACCTTGAGATCATTGAGTTTGAATTTAATGATTTAAATGCTAATTTTACAATAGTTAAATACTCATATAGAGGAGAATATCGAAATTACGTAAAAGTACAAAGGTCAATTGTACATGTGTAAATCACTTTGATTGTTCGTACCACCTTTTTTTGTTTACCACATATATACAATAATTTACGCTAATAGTGCAGTTCATTTTCAGAAAACAAACACTACATTAGAGTGTCGTTTTCTCTTTTGCTTAATTAGAGTCAATGATAACTTGTTCTAAACACAGAAAGCATCAGTTTCATGGGTTCGCTGAAACTAATTGCAAAGTTTAGATAAATACTCAATTCAGAAGTCTTTAATTCATTGATTGAATTTGAATAATATGATTAAACAGTTAATTTCATAAAGTGTCAGGATAACTGAATTGACTAGAACAGTGTTTCTCTTCAGTGACCGCCTATGTATTATAAGATACAGAACATTAAAGTAAGGATTCTGTGTAGATTGATGAAGTTTATAGTTTATACAACAAAACAACATTAGTTTGACTACACATAACTCATGTACATGGTTTTCAGCCGACTAACTTCAATCGGAATCAAACTAATTACTTTTGGCTAGTTTCACTGTTTTAAACTAAAATGTCACAGTTTTATGGATCACCACGTTCAATCTAACTATGGAATATATGCCGATTCTAGTGATTTTCAGCTTCCACTCTTGATGTTACTTTTAGTGTCGATCAAATCAAATTTGATGAATGAAAACATCACAGTTGGATTCAACCTCAGTTCTTTTTCTATGGAAAACAAACACGATTTAGTCCTATACAGATTTAGTTGTTAAATGACATAAGAAAAACTAACATCAGAAAGATGTACAATTTCGGTTATTTTTAGTTTTATCAAATATCATTAATTTCGACAACAGATTAGTCTTGATTTGTCCTGCATTTTTAAAAATGCGTAGAATAGTACATACCGTTGTTGGTTATTTTATAACATATTTATGTTCTGTGTTTTATAACCATACGCTTTCATAGTCATTGATCAATGATAAAACATATTTTATCTTAAATCTTTTTTTAAGAATAAACAAACAATGATCTTGAAAACTAGCAATATAGTAAAAGAATTTAGTTTTTCAGAAAGTGTCTCTAATCAACAATCGTTGTATTCGAGAACTCAATAACGGAGAATTACAAACACTTCACTAATATGCTTTAATAATGTTGAACAAGTTAGTGGCTATATGAACTTAGTAACTTAGTGGTGAGTTGTTAGATGTTTGAAGTGAAACACGCTACGTCTAAAACAGCGTGAATATATATATATATAGTGCCGGCTTTGGAAACCATGTAAAGAACGAAAGCACATACTACCTTTGGAACAAAGACAATTTTCTCACAATCGATACAGTGAATAACAATATTTAATGTTTTAAGATAAACCGATCAACTGATCACATAAAATGAGTACAATTCATTTCAGCAAAGCAGTACTTTCAACGTACTAAACATATTTCTTCCACCGTAGCTCACCATGTGAAACATTTATTCGCATTATTCTTTGAAAGGTACCGAATGCTTGATAACGATTTGGAATAATTTTTTCCTGATTATTTTATCATTCAAGGTGCGTTCACTCAACTAAAAAAGCAAGATATTTCTATGTTTAGATTTTTTAAAATATCGGGCATCCGTACAACTCCTTGTTAATTTCATTATTTGAAATATTAACTTCTTTGAAAACGTTTGATCGATGTAACGTCTAACTAACAAATAACTATCACATTGGCTTTGATATTACTTATATGATGGGATGAAATAGTTATAGTATCATTCACATACAATTTTTCGTGATAATAAGAATGCTGAATTGCTGTAAAAAACTTTGTTGAGAAATTTATAAACTCTGCTTCATTTATTAATTGAGTTTAACCGATCCACGAAATACCGGTTTTCAAAGCTTGGGGTACCATTGAAAACAAGGAAGTAATGGTCATCTATCTCGTCTTGGTGCGGGACACATGGACAGCGCATATCGGCTAACCCGCTCGGGTATCAAACTCAGGAATGTCACATGTCGCTGCAAACACCTAACCATTTGAACAACTGGGTTGTCATCTAACAGATGACAATTCTAATTCCAGTCAATTCGCATTACTGTGTGACAAACAATCAATACAACTCGTGACAGATATTTGGCTTCCGACAAGTCTGGTCTCCAGCAGTTATGACTTTCCATTCGAACGTCATAAGTAAGTAACCAATTGGCTGACAATGAAGAACGGTTTGATTTGCATATCGCATTCGTCACAGAAGTGCAAAACCAGTTCATTATAACCAAACATTGTTTGTGACTAGCCGTTTTAATTGACCTTATTACACTCATTTTTCCTTGTACTCTTACTGTTTGTTTAGTTTGGTTGAGACCATGTAAAGAGAATAGCTAAAACATTATATACAGTTCTTTTCAGCTGGTTTATTCTCAACACTACAATATAAATAGTGTACTATAGATATAAGAATTCAAGGATAACGAACAGTTGTATAATTACACATGGTTTGAGTGAAATGAATTTGAAAAGTATTGCATTATTTGCTACTAGTGTCAAAACAATCAGTAAAAATATAATACAATCAATGAATTCTGACTCTTAATCTAAAGTGATATCACGTTCAACTACATGTTCAAAATTGTTCGGCTTGACAATGTTTGGCGTTTTGCAAGTACATTGCCAGGGCACTGGTAGAAATAGAGTGAGTTAAAGCTTTCCGCTACTTTATGATGTCAATTTTTAAGTCAGATGAAGCGAGTATGTACTTTAAACTATCTTCAAGTTGGAGAAATCTTCACAAACACTAAACTTCCATTTTCCTAAACATTTCTAAAAAGATATCACTTGTAAATACATATACATTGTTGATGTCATTGAGTTAATAAAATATCATACGGACATATACATCGCCATAGATGTACATTACAATTACACACATATCATATCATCCAATTGATTTACAGATTACTAGTTAGGTATAACAAAAGTTGATGTGGCACATGTTAACTAGCCAAACGATTTGAAAAATAGTTAGTATTTATCGATTTTGATTTCCACAGCAGAATTTGTCCAAGATCGGTTACTTTAAAAATAGTTCGCCCCACAGACAACTATCGACAGTCAAACAGTAGTTCCAATTTATAAATCGTCGACAACATTTCCGAAGTTCTGCTGCATAATGAATAGATGAAAAATGGAACCGTTCAGAGTAATACTCAAATTTACGTGTAGAACTGTTGATATAATGAAAGATTTTTGTAATTAAGACGAAATGGTCTTGTTAGCTAATCCATCATTAAGTAATGTCTTCGGAGCGTAATCTAAATTATATGAAGATTAAGTATTAAAATACAGTTTCAAGGTATTATATGGAAATTACCAAATTGTTAAACGATTAGATGTGTTCATTTATGATTCCATGAATGCTTGAAATTCTGTTCAAGTATAGTATAATAATGTGTTTGTGATTAGGAGAATTGATGTTGGTCAGTTCCGACTTTTATGCAATCTGACAAAATTAAGTATATGGTGAATTCAATTTTCTGAACGTATCAATATCAGCTCGAGTAAAATAAATTCCATTTGTTTGCAACATATTGAACATTTCCATGATGCTTACATGTTATTCGTGTATCTACAACTCATTTGGTTAAATGAAGTAATTTTTATCGACCGGTCATGGGTTTAAAAACTGTTGTGTTCATCACCATTTGGCAAACTAGATAAGACTACTAATTTGAATAAATTCAGTTAGAAAAAAGTATTGGTGAAAAAGTGAGTTTAGTTTATCCTCTGTGTAAATATCTCAGTTCCACGAGAGTGGTAGCTTAGTAATTAATGTGTTTGATTATTAACCACTAGTTTAGATTCCCGCTCAAACTACCTTCAGCATGGGCAACCGGCTAGTAACATTAGCCTTTACACTTGGAGTCAGGTTCATATCCAAGTGCCCAGAAGATGAATTCATTTAAAAAATTGATTTAATTGAGGTTGAATGGTGTCCAGCAACCTCAATGATAACGTCTACTTGTGTAACACTAGATGTTGAGAGTTCAACTATAACAAAGAGCATGGATTCTTTCGAAATTGCAGCTATGTTTTATTAGTTCAAGGATCTTACCTACCTATCTTTTGCCTCTAACCCTCTGATATTGAATTAGGATAGCCCAACACAATACGTATTGTATGATTGTTTTTTCATCTAAAAAATAATCAATATGACTGTAAAAATGCTGTGAATAACATGATAATAAACTGATTTCAACTTATCTGTTTTCTAGCTAATAAATAGTAAATTAATATAAAAATAAAATAATATATTGTGTAAATCAACTTAAATTGATCAGTAATAGATTAGAATCATACTTGAGATTATATTATTCATTTTATTTAAACATAGTATAAATAATTTTATTGATAATCTTAATATTTAAAGTAATTAGACAAAAAATAACTAATCAATTAATTGAAATTGATTTATTGAAGAAATAATTGTTATTTTATTAAATTATAGTCAATAGATATTAACATAGTCTATTCTTTTGAAGTTCTTGTTTAATTGTTCAAGGGAAAACTTTACTGTTTATATATATTAATTTAAAGAACTATTTTTGAGACATGTACATTAAAATAAATTTATGTCTAATTAATTGAATAATAATAAATCATTTATTTGTTAATCATTCACTTAAATTCTATCTTATCTATCTTACAGATAATCAATTATACAGAAAATCTCAATCAAACTCTGTATAGAAAAATATTGTCAATACAATGCAAGTATTCTGATAATAAAACGATAATTTTTCATTTAATCAGTTTTTCTTTAGCTTTTCTTTACATATTTAACTAATCTACAAAGAATATAGACTAATAAAACTAATTGAGATGAATACAAATAAATTTTTAAAAGAAGTAAAATTCAAATTTAACGAAAACTAATTAACTAATAAATTATAAAAGTAAGAAAAAAGAAACGATTATTCCACTAGTAAGTAATGCAGAAATTTGCAAATGAATATTCTTGAAATTTAACTAACTACCCTGTAATCCACATCTATCCATTATTTGTTCTATTGTGAAGATTAAACTTCAATACTCATAACCAAAAGGTTTTCATCTGTTAGTACTACAGAGTTAAGTAATGAATGACTTCGTCTAATGATATAATACGTGACATTAAAACCTACCCCTATAAACCAATAAACGTTGTTTGTCAATAATTAGGCGTGCTTAACATGGGCCCCATTGATCTATTAGGGAAAAAGAGTCAGTCGTAGGCAACTTAGGACCTGGTATATACGTATAACTGCTTAAGTTTCAAAATCACAACAGTACAATGAGATGACTAATGGCAGTGTAAAAAGATGAATGGAGTGAAATTTCCATTCAATCAGTTTTTCACTATAGATTTACTTAAATAGTTTGAATTATTTTTTCGCGAGTTAGTTTTCTACGGGATCAGGTTGCTAACCCCATACCCAACTCTCCTTCTTTATCCAGGCTTGTGACCGGCAGTGGCCCCCTGAATACGGGTCTCTGATAGACAACAGACGTCGATATTAAGACTTTCCAAAAACATAGCCAACCCTATCTGTTGTCCTATCCGCACTTGTGTGTGAACGTTGAAGGAAGCCAGTTTGAATGGCATACATGGTTTCAGAAAGGCTGTTTCAGTATTCGTATTCGGTGGTAGCATTCAACTTTCGACCAGTCAGTGACTCAAGATCGTTTAGATAGAGCAGAGTTTCCACCATAGGCAAGCTGCTGTATAAGTTGGAAAATAAGAATACACAAAAATGAGAGTAGTTAAGTGATGTAGCATATAAAAAAAATGAATGTTACCAAATGGATGTGAATTGTTCGAATTTTAATTGAAGCTAGAATAGTATTTTCAGTAATTATCATCACCTCATTTTATTTGTGTGCGGGCCGTGGTAGTGCTCAGACCAAAGCAAGTGGTTTACTTAGGGGGCTACACCCGGAGCCTTTGACCCGAAGGTCTAATCCACAAGGCAGTGGAGCAGCGTAAGGAGATGCAGTCCCATGGGAGCGGGTGACCATCGATTGATTCATACGCCATTTGTTCCCTCAGGATCCTGGAGCCCATGTGCACCACTGGTTTGGAATCAGGGTTTTCCAACTCTCCTAGATGGACTCTCGTGTCCGTCAACCCGGTTGAAGCTCCGGACATCTGCTTTTCGTCCTCTCAGGCTATATTGCGACGTTGAATAACTAGCTGGTTTTCATCCTGATCAGCAAATCAATGAAATATTACTTTGATTAACAGTTATTTTTGGGTGAATATATAAGTCGAGAAGTTTAACCTCTGACGACCTTCTTCTTGATTTAATTCAGCTTATTAAATGTAACACGCAATTAGAAAAGAGGACACGATACCACGAAACGTAATTAAGAGAAATACTTGTTATCCCCCCTCACCAAACAACTCTACTT
>NW_017386073.1:213928-265472 GCF_000237925.1 Schistosoma mansoni
CGTTGAAGTTAGTGCTTCATTGATCCCTTTCCAGTTGTCCTCCATAGTGGTTTCTTCTTCTTTCAGTAGATCCTGTAAGGCTTGGAGCCGGTTGTTGAGAATCATATTGAATTGGTTCAGTTTGTCAGTATGTTGAAGGAAGGCTGTATTGAACCTTTGTAATGCTGTTTCCCCAGTTGTCCAATGCGTCTTTAGCCTCAGTCTTACTCTGGCCACAACCAGGTGGTGATCTGAAGCTATGTCAGCTCCTCTCGTGGTTCTCACATCTTCCATTGCCCTTCGGAATATTTTGTTGATACAAATATGATCTATCTGTTTCTTTGTGGTGTGGTCCACTGAGATCCATGTAGCTTTGTGTATGCGTTTGTGGGGGAATATTGTGCCGCCTATAACCAGTTTGTGGAATGCACATAGATTTGCAAATCTCTCCCCATTTTCATTTCTCTCTCCTAGTCCATGTCGTCCAATTATATCTTCATATCCTGTGTTGTCCACTCCGACTTTAGCATGTAGGTCTCCCATTAGGATGGTGAGGTTTTTTCTTGAGCAATTAGCTATGATTGATTGCAGTTTCTCATAGAACTGGTCTTTATCGTCATCGTTGCTATCATTGGTGGGTGCATAACATTGGATAACATTCATTGTGATTCCCTCCTTCTTTGTTTTGAATGATGCTTTGATAATTCTGGATCCGTGAGATTCCCATCCTACAAGTGCATTTCGTGCTTCTCTTGACAGCATTAGAGCAAATCCCTGAGTGTGTGGAGCATTTTCCTCTTCGTGATCGAAGTGCAGCAGCATTTCTCCCGTATATGGCCTTGGCTGTTCAGCTTGTGTTCAATGGGTTTCGCTGATTCCAAGTACTGCCGATTTGTATCTCCTCATTTCCATTGCTATTCGACTGGTCTTCCCGGTCTCCCACATTGTCCGGACGTTCCATGTACCTATGAAAATTGTTGCTGTTGTTGTTAGAATGGGCATCGGCCTCATGACTTTTTAAGAACCTCGGCTTTCATCATGAAGCGTCATAATCCTTCCTTCAACGCGTAGGGTAGAGTTTAAGTGGTTTAGATTGTTTATTCTGGTTAACGTTCTTTTTAGCGAGGTTGTTTTCTACGGGATATGGTTGCCGATTCTACTCTCAATCCCTCCTTACCCGATCTTGGGACCGTCAGTAACCCTAGAAGAGTTACAGGCGGAGTTAAATGCTAGAAAAAGATAGCAAATATAAAGGGAGTGGTGACCAGCAACCTATATTTAATTCAGACGGGACATAGAGCCGACATTGAGCAATCTTTCACAGTAATATATCGTGTAAATAGCAGTCTACCTAATTCTGTCAGACAGAGAATCCTGCAGACGGCTGAGGCAATTGCTATTCGGATCAAAAAGCCAGAGCTCTGCATCCAAAAGAAATATGTACAGCCACTCCTTTTACCCTGGCCAACTTGTTAATAATCAATTTTGTAATATGGTGACATTAATTTGATTAATGTTCATTTCTATATCTTAAACTTAGTTTATCTACACATCTTATCAGTCATTATTCTTCTTCTTATTTTTATTATTATTATCACACCTGCTAACCTTTTAGAGAAATTTATTTATCATCCACCCCCAATCTACTATATCTGACCTAATTTATATTATTCTACATATTACGTAATTTCTGATTTGTAATCCCATTTTTCTATCTCTCACCCCCATGTCAACTATATATATTCTGATAATTTATCTTACGATTTTATTTCACCTATAAACTGATTCAAGTTAACACTTCATATTAGTCATCCCAAAAACATTAACGATTCGATCTTATTTTATATGACAAACAATCCTTGATTCACATATTACAGTTTCTTAAATTGATGTACTCTGCCTTAAACTTGGCCAATCTTCTTTTATGGATTATTAATTTATAATTGTAGAACCTGATGAGAAATTATTGAAAAGAATATTCTTCGTTCATATAATTGTGTAGTAATTTAATCAATAGATTGTTCATCAGATAAGAGAAGTAACAAGTTTAAAGTCATAGAGAAAGTATGACAAACTGATGACCTACAGTTAACCAATGAAGATTAAGATAGCACCTCATATATTTCGCGTGAAATTTAAAGTGCAGTGGTAGACAAAGTAAATATTCTAACCAAGTGAAAATTGACAATATTTGGTTCTCAAAATGTTTGAAATCAGTGAAAATATCCACCATACAAGCAATAAGTGAATTTTAAATTGTGCTTCATCTAAATCATATAACATACCGGCTCCCAAGGCAGATGTGTTAAAGTACATGATGTCGTTCGCTGCATAATCAAGATGATGTCCTCCCTTTCGTACTCTCACTCTATTCTCCACCTCGTTTCTCATGCTTTTCAACAAGATGGCAAGGTAGTGCACTATAGCTGATGTCAGATCATGTAGAAAACTCTGACTCTAATTTGTAAACCTCACTCAAAACTCCAGTTCACTCGTTAATACTTAACAGTAACCGATATCAGTTAGTGACGCAAACTATGGGATGATAAACTTAACTCGCAACACTACCCCGACTCCTTATGTGCATGTGTATATAAAATCTGGCCATTTGTCTCTAATACAAGTGATGATTTGATATAAATGTCGATTATTCAGATCTACGCTGTTATTACACTGTCATTTCATTTGTGGTGGTCGATATTCGATATTATCCCTAAACTTCGTATATTATTCGTCTTGATAAACGTTACTCGATAACGTCCTAACGGTGTATAAATCAAAAGGCAAATACGAAGGGTTGATTGCGTGACCACACATAGATATCCAAAATTACAGGCACGTTAAGCAAGCATGAAAGAGCAGTGCCGTAAAGCAGGTGAGTGAGCGTGAGATCAATCGACCGAGTGAGTACAGTACAGAACAGAACTAAGATGTACATATATATACACATGGAAAAGCATGAATCATCGAATCAATTAAGCGATGAACAGTAAGACTAGCTGAATGAATACATGCGTAAGCAGTAAGCGGTGCTCAAGAGTACATAATAAAGGTACAATAGTATAGATAGGTTGTTGTCGCACGAATGACTGTCCGTTAAATAAGTTAACAAAAGGGCTTAACCAAACTAGATTGTATGTGAGCTGCTATACATTACGTTATACTGTTGAATGTTTTACAACTAGGCAGAAATTCTGATTGGTTGATAAGTCACCAAAGGTCGTTAGTATATTATGCTTATACCAGAATAAAGCCTTTGTATTTAATATATTGGTGAGTTGATTTGAAGAACATTAACTATGCACGAGGTATATTTTTTTGTAATAGTCAACCACTTCATACGTAGACGTTACTATATTGTCCCACGTTTTGATGAAATACATATGTAAAACATTTGTAATAGCACTCGAAACACTCCATTTCGACTACCAGATTGCTTTAACTTTGTTATATCCTAACGAAAAATAAATGGATTGTAATTACCAGGAGCTATTTATGGAGTGTTATTATTTTTACACACTCTTTTTGTAGGATAGGAGTTTCGCCAGATTTATAGCTCATTAGCCGGACTCCGAGAATCGATATATCAAGGTTGTTATAACCGGAGAAAATTAAATTATGGGTAACTTCTGGGAACTATTTATAGACTGTTATGTATATATAACACTGTGTTTATACATTAGATATTGATTCATTTGGAGTAAATATGTATTGCAAACTAAGCTAAACATAAACAGGATTTCAGTATGAGAAATGTTTGAGATTGGATGCCAATTTGGTATGATGATGCTTCGATAAGTAACTAATATGATTGAAGTGGTCGAATTCATTATTCACTCAATGAATTAAGAAACTCTAAATCTTTCGTTATATATAAAAAACAAAACTGCTAAACAACTGACTGATTGTTACAATTTATAAATTCAGAAAGCGAAGCTATTATTTATTTCTCAAAATATTCAACGAAAACAATTATATTGGCATAAAAGTAATGCGACTTACCAAGCTAATATGTGGTTGGAAGAAGTCTTTAAGAGAGCTCTTTATCAAATCGGATTCACCGAACCTAATGAATGTCAAAGCAGCACACACAGACTTCCCTATAAATAATATTCTATCGACAAAGGAAGTAATTTGTTAGACTTGGACAAATCAGGGACAGAACAGCAGGACCAGGCAGCCTATTGAGGTAACTGCAAATATAAACCACGCTCTCTTCAGAGTGATCTCAGAGGACGAACAAGCACTAATAGACCGTAAGGAGAGATACCAAATCAAAGTACCGAAGATCTTACTAAGAGTGGGAACTACTAGGGATCACGCTACAATCAGCGTCATACAAAGTTCAGAACAAAGTATTGCTGAACCAAATGAAAGATTTAGTAGACACAGCTTCAAGATCAACAAGCTGGATTTCGTTACGACTAACCATGTACCAACCGGACCGCGACACTGCCGATAGTTGTTGAACAGAACTCATAACTTTACACAAACGTCCTTGGTTATGAGATAGCATTGGACAGAGTGAATAGGAAAACCTTATAGAATGTCCTTCAACAATATAATGTACCTGACAAGGTCGTCACCATCATATGAAAATCGTATGAGTCATGGATGGGGGATAGCTTAAAGGTACATTGAGTGAGGACTGGTGTTAGACAGGGTTACCTACTTTCACTTTCTCTTCCTTCTGGTTGCTGATCAGATTATGAGGACCCCAACTTCTCAGAAATAGCACGGAATACAGTGGAAACCTTGGAGATAACCGAATAATTTGGACTTTGCAGATGACTTAGCTTTTCTGTTCCATACACAATAACAAATGCAGACAAAGACTGACAGTATACTGATCGCTTTGGCAGAAATACGCCTCAAAGTCCACAAAGAAAACAGAATGGTCCTAAAAAACAATCTACTATCAGTATCAATGGCAAAACTCTGGAAGAGGTGGTAGCCCTTACGTACATAAGTAGCCAAATTGACAAACATAAGGGATGTGATGCAAATGTAAATGCACGAATTGTAAAAAAGTACCATTCCAACAACTTAAGTGTCTGAAACTCAAAACAACTGTCACCAAATACGAAAGTCAGAATTTTAAGAGTTAACGTTGAAACTGTTCTGCTGTATGGTGCTGGAATTCAAGGAACTTCTACTTTCATCACTGAAAAGGTACAAGTGTTTACAAACACCTGTCTACGCAGCCTACTCCAGATCTGTTGGTCAGAGACAATGAGTAATAACCTAATGTGGTAGAAGATAAACCAGCTGCCAGTTGAGCAAAAGATAATGAAAATAAACTAGGATTGGATAGGAAATCATCAAATTTAAGCACGAAACAAACTCAAACTTCGAATCATCGGGCAGAAAGAGAAGAGGCAGATCAAAGATTACATGGCGTCGGGAATTGAAACGTGACATAAGAAAAATGAATAGCAATTGACAATAACGGCGAAGGATAGCCCAGGACGGAGTTAGTTGGAGATCTCTAGTTGGCGGAATATGACGCAGAATGGCTTACATGACTGATAAATCAACTAAATGAGTCCGGATTCTTATTTATGTTATTTTCTTGAAGCCACTGCAATCATCGTGCAACTAGTCATTCGACATAACAAGTCATGATTTCCTATCAGAACTCCAAGAATAATTTTGTTGTCCGAATCGCGAACTGGTTGGAGCTAGGCAATCTTTATAAACCAAGCAGTATTAGACAACTAATTGATCGAAGTACTGGAATACTTAGTCGTGTAGATTCAGAGCCTTTCCAGATATTGAACCCAGGGACTTTAAGTCTCAAAGGAAGAGCTAAACCCTAAGATCATTGAGTTGGTATCGACTTGTTTACGTTTTTAACTCCACTCGATTCACGACTTTATTTGTGATTTTAAGGCTTAATATAAACTTACAACATAAATATTGAAGATACAGAAAAATTTGGAAGGAATATGTAAGCAAATCTTGGTAATTTAAAACTGATATAAAAAGAAACGTGGAGAAATCCGCTTAAGGAAAAACTTTGACAAAATACTATAGATATGATTATACCAATAAAATAATTGTTCAACGGTGAAAAATCTGTCTATATTTTCTAGTTTATTTTTTGATCAAACTTAATAAGCAATCACTTGGTACATTGTTTGGTCTCTTTAGTAAAAGTTCACGCGTCAAATGAGCAACTCTCGAACTAATCATATTAATTGATAAATTCTCGTCCAATTCAGCTTCTTCTATGACATGACGTAGTATTTCGACTAGACGTGGACATAGTTCATTGGCCATCGACACAGCTGGAGAGTCCTGTAAACACACATACACACACGAACACAAAAACGTGTATAAAAAGGTTAAAGAAAAGATGAGAGAATACAAATAAGACGAAGCAATTAAAAACAGATGAGATATAAATTTATAGTTTTATCTTAATCTTTTGATACATTCATTGTGTAAGGGAGTTTGAGGAGACCGATGAGTTTCGTAGTTTACATCACAGACTGACTTCTGTTAGACAACCCTTGAAAACCAAACGGCATTGGAGAAAATTTTCGTTCGTCCGAGATTCCTCAGGGGTGCATGTCCGTAACTTCTTGAGTCTAAAAGCTAAGCGTTCGCCACGAGATATGAAAGTCATGCCTTCGATCTATAATGGGATCGCAAATGAGTACTGATGAGAATTCTTATGCTAAGATAAAACATCTGTCCAATGCTGCTTCCTGCTTTTCAAGGTAATTTGATGATGTAAACTACGTAATGACACATACATGTTTGATTCCATTTGATACATACGATAGAAACAATCATTCTAAAGACAGTAATTCTTTACAGCTTAAACATTCCACAGCAGTAATTTTATGATTAAGTGAGTTAACTGTAACATTTTATTGAATGGATAAACATATAAGTTTTTATTTACACTGACTGATTGCTAGGTATTAACTAATGTCGTTCATGTCTAGTACACAGTGCTGATCATTCCAGAAAAATGTGGACACCAGCCTACGTTGGTTGATAATATGTACACTATGTAGTGGCATTGGAGGTTAAGTGGTTTGAAGCAATTAACAGAAAGTCTTGAGTTCAAGTTTTGTGCTAAATAAGATGTTGGCTATGCGACTGAGTGGCACAGGTTTGAACTCAAAGGACAACAACAATTTCCTTAAGATTGCAGGCATAATTTACTGACAAGTATCAATAAGAACAAAATCAAGGTCTCGAGATCATCACCAATCGTCTTTCTAACCACTTGACAAGCTTTGATATATTATGAAGCTGAGAACCACAGGTGACGAAAAAAGTCATGTAAAATGATGTGTGAACACTAAGTATTTGCAAAGTAACATAATTTTATTTGTGTACTAAAACAAACCATAGAATTATGCATGTGATATGGATGGATTACTAAGTTTGATCGGGTATCCAACGTCATCTGGAACAATAGTGTTGAAGAATGTTAAAAAAAGCCAGACAACAAAACATTAATGTGCTGGGTAGGAAAATACGGTTATTCGGAGCACATAACTGATCTAAGCACCTGGATGATTAGACGGTTTAAAGTATAAAAACCCAATTAAACGAAATTTAGGGTGACTATATTCAATTCATGCATGAAAAGAACTGAAGAAGTTTACTAAGTGATAATTGTTTTTATTCATTAGTACAACTGAGATAATGAAACGACAAAACTAATTATTAATAAAGACATATCACATTTAAAATTTTCATGATAACTGTTTAAAAAGTTCTCTTAAGTATGAAAAAGAAATG
Source organism: Schistosoma mansoni (assembly GCF_000237925.1). Taxonomy (NCBI): domain Eukaryota; kingdom Metazoa; phylum Platyhelminthes; class Trematoda; order Strigeidida; family Schistosomatidae; genus Schistosoma; species Schistosoma mansoni. Next base: position 221,672 of record NW_017386073.1, read on the forward strand.
AACAGACTAAAATCTTCAATCAGTACTAACATCTTACGAAACCTTTTAGAAAACAAAAAGAAAATCAACTGCTTACATGAAAAAAATCTAGTTCATCTTCATATTTTCTAATGTGTTCTTTATCTAAGTTCAGCCAAACTGATTCAAGCTCTTCATCTTTAGATGTTTGATGTTCAGCTTGTTTAATTACTTCTATCGGTAGCCCTGCAAGACGAGCAACGTCTAGACCATAACTACGACTGCATACGCCTAAATTAATAACACGAAGAAGTATGATGGATTAGGGATAATGTAAGTACAAAATCTACGCTTGAGATAGATAACTACTAGATTGGTAATTTAAAATGACTAGGATTCTCTCTAATACTCTAGTTTCAGCCAATCCATCTTTAACCATTAGCTTCGGGTTTCCACATCGTGTCGGTCAAGAATTCACGTAGATCCCAAGTGATATTGCTGCCAATTACCAACGGTTAAGGAATATTAAGCATGAGTTTACTTTAGTTCATTATGAACGATGGTGTGTTATTGTTATTCAATCAGGTTTCTGGACATTTGACACTCATTATATTACAACCTTTGCAGTTAGAGAATGAGAGATGAATAAGTTTGTGTTATGGTGCATAACATTTCGCCCATTATTATCCACAGAAAAATCACCAAACTACCGTATGTATTTCTAATAAGGCAAAAAGATGAATTTTATCGAAAATTCAGAAAACGAAACAGTTAAAAGTATGAATCGGTGCTGAAATCAAATATTTTTCAAATCATAGCACTAATCTAATCACAGTAGACAGAAGTGAATGATTGAAAATCGAGTTAATCAACAACAATTATGCCATTTAATCGAACTTACAGTGATATGAAAAATGTACCGTAAACTGACCAAATACAGTTTAAGGTTTATGTAAAAATAGGGACAGGTACACCAAACAAATATATGATCATGTTTACATGACGAAAAAATCTGATGAACAAACAAGATAGTGGGAATATATAATCTAGAAAGAAATTATTTTAACTATTAATAGATCCTTCTATAGTCAAAACAAACGATAAGAAAATAAACTAAAACATCTGAAATTATAATCCAATTATTTAATAAATTTTACGATTACTTACCAGCCTCAACTTTATATAACATAGTAACTTTTGTTTCAGATTCTTTATTTTCAACGATTTCCTTGTCGTTTGATACATTGCATAAAACTCGTAGATTAGCTACACGTTTGGGCATATAATATGCTAAACTGGTTAATTCATGAAAATGTGTGGCAAATAAACCGAAACAACCAACTTCAGGACTAGCTAAAAATGAGGCAACCGCCCATGCTAGTCCAAATCCATCATATGTTGATGTGCCACGTCCTAATTCATCGATAATGACAAGTGAATTTCGTGTGACCGACTAATGTTATAAGATTTAAAAGAAAAAAGAAACTGTAATAAAAAAATTATTTTATGACACCAGAAAATAGTGTAAACACTAACATTATTCAATATAATATTTCAATTGTATGAATATGTATAGGATGGAAAAAAGTGAATAATTTACAACTCAGTCAGTTAGTCATTATCAACATAGAGACTGGCGCAAAGATGTGTTACTATACCATACTAGCATAGTTAGACAAAGTTAGCAAGATGAACAGTAAAAGAGATCGAAATAATCTGAAAGATAACAATGAGAACGAGAGAATAACAAAGAGTGAATGGATTTGAGCAAGGAAAATGAAAAGTCTACAGCTACTGGTTGTGGTTAACTCTCTGACCCTAAACAGGTAATCTGAATCTATCAGCATGATTAAGACCAACAGTCGTTAACTTTATAGACTAGTGTCAGATCTTGGTTTAACCGCCCCGATCTTTCGGTACACTCCTATACAAGTAATAATTATCCATCAAGATAAACAGTGATTAAGCATACAAAAGACATGTCTTAACTAACTCAATCAAGCAAGATTTATAAGCTTATCCACCAATTAGTCACTTTCACTTAGTAACCTATGCCTAATATCAGCATTGCTCATTTGGTTATTTTGAAAGTACGACCAATGCTTTAAAGACCTGAAGTCTACATAATTATTCTTCTACTTGCAAATTTATAAGTATTAAGCCTGTGGTTGCTAAGATTTTGAGGATAACCCTACGTTAAGTATGGTTCCATGGAGAAAATCAGAGGCCTGAAGCGATGAGTTATCGACAATCCAATTGATACTTAGAAATAAGAGGTATGGAAAGAGGGATGAAGGGCTTCACTGTCCATAACAAAGGTAACAGACACAAAAAACCTGATAAACGGCTTTGAACACCATATAATGGAATGAGAAACGAAAAACATTTATGATTGATTGGTCACTGAGTAGTGAATAATACCATGTATGTCAAGACTTTCTTAGTGCTGATCGAATTCTATCAACCAACTTACAATGTGGCCAATCTATAATACATATCCTAAAAAAACACGAATTCTAAGTTCATAAGGAACTTTCGGAGCGGAAACTTATCAGTTTAGATTATTAAGTCATAAAACATGATGTTTATACACGTCCAACATTGTAAAAAAAGAATAACTATTAAACAGCGACTGTAAGCGTTTCTTACTGTTTATTAAAGACTAATAATAAAACAACAGCATCATGTAACAGCTTAAGGTGACACAAATACACAGTTCGAGAAGAAACAGTTTTATTCGAAGAAACTGAACACGATATCTTTTCATAAAGCTTATCAAATAAAATAATTTCTAATAAATGTCATAACTATTTTCAGTTTTACATCACGAACTGACCTCGGTTATTCCACTACGGCAGTGGAGTGCCATTTCGACCTGGTATGAGACTCCTCAGTAGTGCGAACCCACGGCTCCGCATCGAGGATTCTAACCCAGAATCCCCGACTAACCATGTCAGGTGCAAGACAGTTGTCCACGGCAAACAATAGATGAGGGTTACCCAATATCTCGAATTGACTGGAGTTAACTTTTAACACTGTTGAATGCCGACTCAGTGGTCTAGGGGTTAAGCATTTCTGTACGAGACCGAAGGTGCTTAAAGGTTATCAATTATGGTCCGCTTATAGCTAAGGTCAGTTCGTGATGTAAGACTGTGAAAATCCTACAATCACCCTATTTTCTTTCCATAGTGTTTGTATAAAATGAACTGTCACAATGTTCTACTACCATTGATAATACGTAGTACGTAGCCAATTAAAAGTAGGTCATTAGTCCATGAAAACTATTCAGCCAGCTATTACATGTGTATACTACACACTATTCATTTCATTTATTAATTTGTCTATAAATTATTTATCATCACTTGGAAAATATGTTTGGATTGCTAGCTAATTCAACAAGTATCCTTCTCTTGTCTTAAATGTCAGTTTTCATTAAAAATGTTAGTAATAAGTGTTGATTGGGAAAAAATACATTCAGTGTAGGTTGTTAGTTACAGACAAGAATTGATAGTGTGATAGGGTAGTAGTTGGTGATAAGAAAATGACTTATTCTATATTAGATAATTTTACTTTGGTGTTATGCGTTTGCAGGTGATCGTCAGTAAGCTTTTAATAATAATAATAATAATAATAATAATACGCTATTTTTATTCATTATGATCCGACAGTTACCAAAATAAATTTCCCTATGGGTATAAGGAAAGAATTACACAGGAAACATTAAAAATCCCCCGTCCAACTAACTTCCCTTCTCATTGGAAAACACAATGACAATCCAACTAATTAATTAATGGATGTATAGACAATTTAAAAAAGTGTAAGTTCAATGAAAAATTAAATTTAAGTCATTGTTATTTATTTACATAAACCGAAATTTGCAAGAATTGAATTATCACAGTACATTAAACACATGTGAGATGATGTAGTGGTATCCGCAACGCCTGCCATTTTTATCAGAACAAGGATTGAATGATTGGTAACTCCTAGAACAAATTTATAAATTGTTATTATTGCACGTAGTCTTATTTCATAATTATTACGTAACCAAGTTACTATATCTATTTATTATAAAATTTCGGTTAACCCATAAAATATCACCATATGATTTATTGTTAATATTTCGTTGCCAATCTATAACTCATAATCTCTAATCACATCTACAATTGTCTTATTCATATATAATTGTCACTTCTCATTTTATGGCGTGATGCGGTCTGGTATGTCTACATATAATCTAAGTCTGTATGAAATATAAATATGGTGGAAGGTCGATGACTCAAAGGACTAGACATAGAGAGCAGCTAGCAAATAGTGAACAAATGGGAACTCAGCTATTGATTCAAGGTTATTAGTGATGATTGGATGTGTAATTGGCAAAGTCAGAGACAAGTTATCGAGTAAACAGTGGACGCAAAACAGAGCGAATTAGAATCAGGATTCTGATTAGTGATTTGTCATGTGACTTTGATCAGCAGCGTTCAAGACATAATAAATTCCTTCAGTCAATAATTCAGGACAACAACAAATGAAGTTAATAAACATAAACACTCAAAAACAAAGGTGCAAAAGAGAACTGATTTTACGTCTTTGCAACAACTAAGGAATAAAGCACTGATGTTACCCAAGAAAAGAATTTAGTTTGAAGAACTCAACAACACTAGAAGAATCCACCTGAGTTGAATATTTTCTCTCTATCATCTATAATTATCGAACAGAACTACTGAGAGGTTGGATATCAAAGAATCGTATTTTTAAAGCGTTGAAATGTGCATACATAGTATATTCAAAAATAAACAAATATACTAACTCGTAAAACAGATGAAGTTTCAAGCATTTCTGCTAGAAATGTAGATACACCACGACATTGATAATCAGCCGCACCAACACGTGCCATAATAGCATCGACTGGCATAATTTCTGCATATGAACACGGAACAAAGCTGCCAATTTGAGCCATAGCTACAATAACAGCAACCTGAAAATTAATTCACATTCAGCGGTGGACAAGTAGGTAGGTTAATGAGAATAATGATTATTATAGTTTTGTTTGTGTTACTTTACATTGCAGAATAATCACAGTTAAACAATCATTTAAAACTAAAAGTCATTGAATATCTGTCTCACACTAGCACGGGACTCTGTGATGGGATGCCGCCAGGAATTTCAGGACGCATGTAAATTGTTTAACCCTTTTTTATATCACTGAGTCGGAATCCGACGGTTTACATTTCAATTCGCAACGAATGTTATTTTATAAATCAGTAGTTATGTCGATCATAACAGAATTCAAAGTACTGTTTATATGCATGATAGGTGTACTGATTATGTACATGCTAGAGATCAACGTAAAATCTATCTACTCAGTCAGCCAGTTATACGCAACTCAGAACTTGTCATATACAAACCGGTTCAATTTGTCATACCACATCACTACAGCGCGATAAAATTGTTTTAAAACGAATCCTAGCGCCATAAATGTATTAACAGTATCAGTAATGGTAGAGGACATTAGGAATAGAAGATATGTATAGTAAGATATGAGACAACGGTTCTAAAGATAGACAAAGAGAGAATGCATCTACACCATTGAGAAAGATTTTGAGCAATATGACCCAAAGTCTCTATACCATTGGTTGCACAGGCCATAACTTAGGCCATCTACAATTATTAAAATGGCTGTCCAATTGTCAGTACCTTCACGAATTGAAAGTCATAACAACTTTAGTCGATTTACTACCTCATCAATCGACTTGCCAATCAGCAGAGCGCAACGCTGCCTTATGGTCAAGTAATACAACTATAGCTAGACGTCAGCAGGTATGTCTATGATCCAGAACCTGACAAAGAGAAAATATTTAGTCTATACAACAACATACATATCTGAAACCAGCAGGGTTTTGCTGGATTTGCTGTTCATGAGCCCTAGTTAATAGTCGGATTAATAATGGGGCTAATATTTTAGATGATATATTAGTCGAACTGGTTCCTTTGTGACTGTCACAAGAGGACTTTTGTCCTTACTTATAAGCTGTGGCAATTAGTGATCGAGAGACATAAGTAAACATAACAAGGAAAATTAAGTTAATATCAAATGACATGAAGAGTACAATCTTCACTGTCAGTCAGTCAGTCAGCGACAACGTAGGACAAGGCACATATATGCATCGGTCCAAGTTGCCATACCTCATTAGCGCAACAAGATGAACACCGGATACATAGAAGTAATTAATTTAGTGGTGGTAGTATATAAAGAAAGGTTGTATATAAGGATATAGTATAGGAAGGAAAAAAGTTATGAAGCAATTTTAATCTCATAGTTTAAGGGAAGACAAAGAGTGTATACACCCACGACATTGTGATCGATTCTGAGCCATATCACCTCGAGTCTCCAACCATCAATTACGATAGTCACGCGGAGCCCAACCAAGTAGTCTGCATCTACCAACATGGCTCAGACTAGAAGTTAGTGACTTTATGGATTGATGCCACGTTTTGGTTTGGCCACCCCTAACTCTCTTCCAACCATCGCTAATACTAGTCAGCATAGCGCGTCGTGGTAATCTGTGTTCAGGCATACGTAACACGTGGCCCAACCATCTCAGTCGATGAAGATTCATGACCTCATCAACTAACCTACCATTATTCCCTAATACCCTGTGTCTAACCTCACTATTACTTACTTACCCGGTGATCCCAGCAGATGCGAGCAATATTTCTAAGGCATCTGTGGTCAAATACTAATAACTTACGAGTATTCTCTACTCTTAATGGTCACGTTTCGCAGCTGTAAAGTAGAACAGAGCGAACTGCTGCGCAGTATACTCATCCCTTAATTGATAGACGGATATCTCGTCTTCGCCATAGGTGACGTAAGTTGGCAAAAGCCAAACAAGCTTTCCGAATCCGTTCAGAGATTTCGTCAGACACCAATCCATTAGGGTTGATGAGACTTCCAAGATAAGTGAAGTTGTCGACGCGTTCGACTACTTCACTCCCTATCCTTAGTTCAGGTGTTGACGCAGGCCAGTCCTGGAGTAACAATTTACATTTGGATGGGGAGAAACGCATCCCAAACATCCTGGCATTATTACTGAATTCCAACAGAAGACTCTGCATTTTATCAGTGTCTTCACCAAACAGGACTATGTCATCTGCGTATTCTAAGTCGATAAGTGAACCTCCCGGTAGAAGATCAATTCCTGAAAATTCAGTCGACGAGAGTGTTATTTCCAGCAACAGGTCTATAATGAAGTTAAACAAAAATGGGGATAGTGGACAGCCTTGACGGACACCACTTGAGGTTGTAAAATCAGATGACAGTTCGCCATAAGCTCTCACTCGACTGGTAGTGTTCGAGTAAAGAGCCTTCACAAGGTTTATGTACTTCTCAGGTACACCTTTCAATGACAAACACTGCCACAGAACCTCTCGGTCTACAGAGTCAAATGCTGCTTTTAAGTCAAGAAAAACTATCATTGTCGGACGCCGATAAGCATGTCTGTGCTCTAAAACTTGACGAATGGTGAATATGTGGTCGATACAGCCACGACTAGGTCTGAAGCCAGCCTGATTTTCTCGTGTTTGGAGTTCACGAGTCTTAGTTAGGCGCCCGATAATTATTGAGGCTAGTATTTTAGATACTATGTTAGTCAGACTAATCCCTCTAAGGTTATCACAAGATGATTTTGGCCCCTTCTTATATATTGGGACAATCAGAGATTGTGACCAGTCAGATGGGATTACGTCCGTTTCCCAGATTTTAGCCAGAATATTAGTCAACCTAATCGCTAAAATTGGACCACCATATTGAAAGACCTCTGGAGCCAATCCATCTGGACCAGCTGCTCTTCCTCGTTTCAGATTACCTATAGCCTTTTGAACTTCAAGTAGGGTCGGAGGGCCTACTTCAATGTTCCATTCAGGTTTTCTGGGAATAGTGGGTAGTTGTGCAGTAGCTGAAGGCCAGCTAAACTGCTCCTTAAAGTGTTCCGCCCATCGTTCTAAACGTTTGGGTTGAGAGCAGATAAGGGTTCCGTCTTTTTCCGAGATCGTCTCACTTACACTTGACTTCTTAATTCCGGTTTCTTTTATTAGTCTGAATAGTTGCCTGGTGTTGCCTACAGCCGCTGCCTTTTCCATCTCTTTTGCTTTCGTTGCCCACCACTGCTTACGATCGTTCCTTAGACTTTTAGTTAACCTAGATCTAATTTGTTTACGCTCTTCATCGTGTTCAGAGCCTGATGGGATGAGTTTACGCGAATCCATCAGTGAAATAGACTTAGAAGAAATCCACTGGTTTTTTGGAGCCCTATGGTTTAAATAACTAATAGATGTTACTGCTGTTTCCACAGCTGTTCGTGTGTCTTTCCAAGCAGCATCTGGATCAGTCTCGTTTACAGAACTGCCTAGATGTGAACTCAGTTGTTTCTGGAATTCGCATTTGACTTTCTCGTCCTCCAGTTCAATCCTAATGGGTCTTCTTAGTGTACTTTTCCTGCGTCCATTGAGGCGCAGACAAATGCGCGCTCGTATTAAAGCGTGATCAGAGTCTAAACAAGTATTCCAATACGAGCGACAATCTTCTATTGAGCCTCTCCAACGATGACTGATGACAATATGGTCTATTTGAGTCCATCGTTGGTTTGGTGAAGGTGGTCGCCATGTTAGACGATGTCTCTCCTTATGCTTAAAATTAGTGCTTGCTAAAAATAAACGATTGTCTGAGCATAGTTGCAACAGACGATCACCATTATCGGTTCGTTGAGCCGGAATACTAAAACACCCACCTAAATGTCTTTCTGTTTGATTTAAGCTGCCTACCTGGGCATTAAAGTCACCCGCTACGACTACTATGTCTGAGCGCTTAGCTTTCTGAAGAAGCTCAGAGAGTTTTCTGTAAAAGTCATCTTTTACTTCATCATGGCTGCAGTCAGTGGGAGCGTAGGCAGAAACGACGAAAAGGCAACGACGTGTGTCCCTATCCTTCCGAGTTCTTACGGAGCCATTTAGCCGGACAGCACACAGGCGACTGTTAACGGGGATCCATTCTAATAGTGCCTATTCTGCCCTTGTACTTAGTGCTATGCCTACACCTGCAAGTCCACGAGAACTAGCCAACGGGTCGCCAGATACACGGAGGGTGTATTTCGTTGGCTGTCCATTTTGGCGAGGTGAGGTCAAGTGAATGACCACACTAGGATCCTGTATGCGTGTTTCGGAGACACAGCATACATCAATGGTACGAGATTCTAGGGTTTTAGCTAAGGAGGCCTGTTGACCGATTTGACTTAAAGTACGTACGTTGAAGGCTCCAATGTGTAGTTTTGAGCGAGGTTTTAGTAGACCTGGGACAGCGTTTCGCGCACTAGAATCGTTGGCCATGGTGACACTTGAGGAGGAAACCGGAAGGGGAAGTTTAGTGTTGAAAGTCAAGGTAGAAGGAATAGTAGGAGACGGATATCCGTGGGATAAGGCAAGGTGTGCATTTTTAGGGTCGACCTGTTCTAACCCCACCTCTCCTTGTGGGAAGGCAGCATCGCTTTCATGCTGGTTGTCTGAAGGAAACACTTTACTGCTGTCACACCTCTGTACAGTCAGCAGTACGACTTCGCCTTCGGACCTTGGGTTTGCTGCTTTTAGTCTTACCGCTCTTCAACCGACCTGCCTGGCATGGTAGGACCTTGAGGAACGATTATTCCAGCCAGTATAGCTCGATTGATTTATCACGATAGGCAAGCCCGACCACCACGTCAAGGTAGCAGCAACGGTCGGGAAAAAAAAATCTTCACTGTACCGGATGGATTATCAAGTTATATATATATATATATATATATATATATATATATACTATCGGCTCCCGTAGGTCTTGATAATGATCATGATGCGCATGTCATGTGTTCTCGATAGTTTCTCTCTCATGGACACATATGCACATAAGCATTAGTACATCACAGAATGGAAAGTAGGAAAATGTTATTTGGTCTTTTCTTTTTGTAACTCACACTATGTATATAAGTTGACTTGCCACCCATATTCGGACCAGTAATAATTAGAAATATTTGTTTACCTATAAAATTTCAATGGACAAATTGGAGAAAACAACAGTTATGTGTGTATTATGAGGTGGAAAATATTGACTAGAATTGAAAATAAGGTCGAAAACAAATCACATTTAGTCAATATATGTACATATAGTATACATAAAAGGGAAAAAATTATAATTCGAATATAAAAACGTTCAGCTATTTATTAGAATGGTTGATCTGTAATAAAAAATTTAACATGAATTTGTAGAAACAATAAATTATTTGAAATAGAATTTACCACGTTCAAGATGTATATCATTTGGAATAACACTGACTCGATCTTGCATTTCCAAACATGGATGACGTGCTTCTTTTAAAATAATACGACCATTATCTTCAGAGAGAATTTTCGGACGAATATACGATACACCTGAAGATGAGATAGCAGCGATAGCAAGGCTAACAATAACATCCAAGAACGCAGTGGTTTCATTCAATTGATTAATAGGCTCCAGATAAGTAGCTACACATGTTTAATAAAAAAGAAAATAACACAGGCATTACATGAAACATGTACGGAGAAGCTGATAATTTGGATATAATAATGAAATTATTACAATGATAAAGAATTTCTGTAATTTGGGAGATGTAGTGTTCATTGGACAGGATGATCTAACAATAGTTGTTTTTTTCAGACAAAATTGTAAACAGCACAAATTTGCAAAAGAATTAAAGCTTTAAAAAATTTGCTCAATATGATACACTCAATAATAATTAGTTATTAGCTAAAAAAAGACCAGTTCAACCCAATACATATTATTTAAATAGAAAGGGAACTATTGCATTGCAAACACTCAAGGTAAATATGAAATGGTTCGAAACTTGACAGTCACAAGTATTCAAGTCAAGTTCATGAGCTATTTGTTTCCTGTTATGAACCTAGTTATTCAGTTTCCCGGTAAAATTTTAGTGCCGAAAGTAGAGGACGGTGTTTTTTGTACAAAAATGTTTCAAAAGAAATACCTACTTTGATAGTTTTTCTCGACCAGCAGTGGTTTCCATACCGTTGTACTCATTTTGAAATAGTTTTGTCTTCATGTCATGAAGCTTTAATGATCTTTCTAAAGAACATATTTCAGAAGTCAAATATTAAAATTTCTCAACAACTGACAAGCAAATTATTCTGTTGACCTGGAATTCAATTGGTCGCTGCCCATTGTTGTGTGAACTTTATTTACATGTTTCATTTAATTTTCTTCCTTGACTGACTGCCTTGACGCCGGATGATGGTTGATGTAGGAGTAGGTAGGAAGAAAGCTAATGTGACCAAACTAAAACGTGACATCAGTCAGTGAAGAAATTTACTAGTTGACTGAGCTATTTAGGCACGTACACTCTACCTGGTTGGAATCCACTTGATTATGGTAACCAATGTTTAGAGATTTTGATTGACATAGTTGGAAATAGTTCACAATGGCGCAGTGCATTCATTCTTTATCTTCCTTCCTTCCTAATTTTCTGATAAATTTCTCTTTATATATTTCACCAGTTTATACTTTTTTTCTCAAATTGGATCTGGGTGTTTAATCTCTCATAATACAATTCATACTTTTACTACTTCTACTATTCTGCGATTTATCCTGACAATTTCATCTGGTTCTATTGATGAAGAGTGGGAAGTGGGACCGATATACACATATGCCAGATTTTATGTTGAGTTCAACTGACTGACCTTGAAGCTGTGAGTAAATCTCGACAGCTCACTGGTTTTTGAGGCATGTACCAATGACATTGTGTAGAAAAAAAAATACAAACTTCCCGATTAAATCAACCAGCTCGGACAACAAAACACCTCTAAAACTATCATCTAATCAATATATGACAACACTTTTGAAAGAATAAGATCAAAGTGGATAGCTTTGAAGCAACAGATAATCAAAAAAGAAACGAAGTACTTCACTAAATTACTTCATGAATTACTATGACTTAACTTAGAATCAAAGTATAGGAAATATTTATTATTAATATAAACTGACATATTGACAGAGTTAACGGCCTCAAATAATTTATTTATTCGAGATAATATTGGATATAAGAATAATCTAAAAAACTGAAAAATGATGTAATACTGGAAAGAAGTGAAAAAAGTTAGAAGGATAACGAAATTTTGTCCAGTCTACAAGTTATAGTCTGTTATGACAATACTGCGTGTAATTATATTAAATACAGAGTGCAGTGATATGATATTGAAATCAATGAATATATATATAATTAGTTCTAATAGCGATGTATTAGAACGAAGATTGAAGAAATGTTTAGTTCCAGAACTAATTTGTGAATTATTACTATATTCTTATTGTATAATTAACAAGTAACTGGATTATTATATTTATATACTGAGTTTATCATAAGTTTCTACTTACCCATTAACTATTATCATACTAATTATTAATCTTCTGTTATTGCCAATAAACTGTATGCAGCTTTCCCTATTCACAGACATTTTTTGGCTGATTTATGTACATTGATGGTTTTCAACTTAATGGTGTCATGTGGTCAAGTATGTTTGTAAATAAACCGACGTGTGTTTGAAATATAATGTGATAGAGACTGGCTTCTGACGTCGCTTTGAACTCAAGGCAAGAGATGGAGACGACCTTACGGATAGCGAACCATGGGGGGTTACCATAAATGGGTTCAATGCTAACTGTGCAGATGAGAAATATAACTGTCCAAGTCTATGACTTTAAGCTATATACGAAATAATAGGGGCTGGATAGAGAAAAATATTCGGAATTTTAACTACTGAATTAACATGTGATATCTACTAAAGTCTTAAGAAACACGACAAGTAGTTGTAAAAAAGTAGTTACCTGCGGCACAGACAACTTGATGCACAACCACTTCTTGTAATCCATTATATTCTTGTTTCACTTCGGCATAAGTTTCAGTTAATGAAGTCATTTGTTTATTACGAAAACGTACACCACCTTTTTGTGTGTCCAAAATTTCAAATGTTTTCAGTCCTCTTAAACATTTTTCATCCTTTTATTGTCATTATTATTGTTTGTTGTTACAGTTGGAGAAAGAAAAAAAAACAGAAAATACAAAGAAGTGGACAAAAATGAAAATGGATAAACATTAATGTGATATGACATTATGCACGAATCAATACATAATCTTTAATGTTAAAAAGACACATAGTTCTTTTGGGGTAAATATCAGGATAAATATTTCTTTACGGATTGTGGACAATTGAAATTGGAGTTGAGTGGATGACAAAATGTATTATATATGAGTTATTCAAATCAGAGTACTAACAACAGAATCATGTGTAATAAACAATACATAGATGCAGAATACACAATAAATCTATGGTGAATTTCACTAATCTATTTTTCAGCTGAAGAGATTTTGTGAAGATCTTTTTACATTTGTCACGGATTGATTACAGTTGAGGTGACTCGGAGATGTCTTATGAGTGTCATTCCTTCCACCTTCATATCATATAATGATTTCTGAAGCTAAAACAATGTAGGAAATGAAGAGAGATAGTTCTTAACAAGGCGTGGTATGAAATATAGCTGTATAGGACTGGCAACAGCTCGTCCATCACCACTTCCTGGTTGGTATCCTAGGGCAAGCGCACATAACTCAGTGGCTTCAAATGTTATCAGACATGGCTCAGAAAAGATCATCATATTTGTACCGATCCTGATGTAATTTTTTACATTATTAGTTAGAGTGAGAACTCCCCTAAACAGAACAAAGTGTTTATGATTGTATTGTTAACTGAACTATACCGCCCATTATAATAGTATTGATTTACCCACTCCTTTCCCTCCCATTCATTTTTGTGACTTACATGTATTTCGGTGTCTAGTTGTACCAATAGTTACGCATTTTGAATAAATTAAAGATAGTGAAGAGGACAGATTTCATTTATAATCCATTTCACCATTTGAATAAGGACATTTCAATAATTTTCTGTAATCATTCAAAGATATTATAATGGGGAAAATTAAATCCAAAGACAAAGCGTTTCAACGATTTGATGAATACTGTCATAATTTAATTCTGTTATGCCACAGTAAGAGTTGCAGTCATCATTACGCGAAAAGGATAAAACAATTTCATATTACTTTCAATATTAAAAAAAACTTATTTAAATGAAAAACTAAACGATTGTACTGAAATGAAAAATAGGTGAATTTAAACACTTGTTGAAAGTCTATCAAAAACAGCAGAACGCAGACAAAATTTGCTGCAAATAATCAATGAATAACCACAAGTCTGTGCACTAATCTGGAGATATATTATCCAATTGTCTAAATTGAAGCAACTGGAGTAATGTTACAAAACATTTATATACAATAAATGAATACTAGCGATTCACATAGGAAATAAAACACTATGAAATTGTGTGTGCGGAGAGGGGGGGGACTGCAAAAACACTACTTGGCATATGTATGCACTGATTTACCTTGAGTGTGACACGCATAAAATATCCATGTAACTCATTGCTTTCCAACTTGATAGATTTATTCTGTTCCAAGTTCAGTATTTTTGCACACTGTAAAGGAAATTATTAAATATACTTCTGCGTGGTTATAATAATATGTACAACTAGTGAAAACCATGAAATCGAGATAATAAATCAACTGATCATTGAGTAGTGACCAATGTAACATGCACAGGAACTCTCGACTACATCGATAGAATCAGATCAGCACTAAGGAATTGATAAACATGCCAATGGTCACTGTTCAGTCACCGATTGATTGTAAATCTACCTTAGTCGTACAGCAGGTCAGTCGCAGCCAGAATTGCTCAGTGGTAACGTTTGTGACTGTGATTCTGAATGACTCCAGATCGGATCCGTTACGAGGCATCAGTTCTCTTAAGATTACAGGTACATCTGTCAAATAGCATTAAACCTAGATTTAGGGTTTCCTGTCGAATGCCTCTAACCATCACCTTACTTAATATTCTATTTGGAATTCACATTATCATGTAATAGACTTGTATGATGAAGTGACTATTACAAATAAGGAAAAAGCCAAACAAGATATATAAATATCAGGCAAAAATGTATGAAAAAACGTTAACTTCGAAGGTTTGTAGAGGAATGTTTAGTTTGTAAATTATAGATCCAAACTTAGTCGTTCGAAGGTAACACCATCGCCTAAAAACTCGTAGGTACTGGGTCTGATCCACGTTGGTATTATGAATACACATTTCTAGGAAGTCTTACATTACAACGAAATGAGTATCTGCTCATTCTTTGTTTTCACTGGTACCCCAACGGATGTCAACCTTAATTGTGAAAAACCACAAAAAAAACACCTATTTCCAAATAATTACGGTGACAAAAAGTAATTCGTCGACCACTTCTTTAAAGAGGACACATATTCTTGTCTTTAGTACATGCAGCACGCTTTTTTTTAAGGTAAATACTTACTTAGCTATAACAAATCTAAGCCATCTCCATCCAAGCATAATATTCAAATAATTGAGAATAGAGTATAACGTAAACGTCTAATTAACACGAAAATAAAAATGTCCAAAATGGTGGTCAGTGCAATACTGTAGCTATTATTCACTAGTGTTTGATTAAGCGGTTGGAGGTGATTGGTAGAAAACTCTGGACTTTATTTTCATGCTAGTTGGGACTCATCGTTAACGCATGTCTACATTCTTGTGGGAGCAAGTGCTACCCGACAGATTCGTAACCGGATCAGTTAGATGCATTACTACCGAGCTATTCGAGCAGCGACTGAACTCCCGTACGACTGAGATAGTAACCTGTGTCGTGGGTTAGAGGAAACATAAAATATTTTTCCACATGCATATGATCTATATAGCAGTAATTAAACTGAATATTATTCGAAAATAATAATAATAGCTCAGTATTTTTCTATTGTCTTAATTTCAGCGACATACAGAAAGGGAGGAATTAATGAGGACAACGACAAAATATGTTGAAATAAATTATTACAAGTACAAGAATGAAATGAGAAGATTGAAAACGAAAATATATTCTGAGCTGGATGGTTTGGTCGTGAAGCTTTTATTGTTCTTCCGAACAACATCATCAGCACAAACTGCAGGTGGAAGTGTTGTTGTTGTTGTTCAGAAGAACAATGAAAGATCCACGACCAAACAGTTCAGCTAAGAGAACAAAACTCCACCTAAATAATTCACCTGAGCTACAAATCTTCACCATCTCAATGACAATACACCCTCTAAAATGATTTAACGGAATAAAAAAAGAAGAACAAATTTCTGCTTTATTGTGATCGATAATACACTGCATTAGCTGAATTTCATTAAAAAACTGATTTCTAGCATCTTTTTGGTTATTACTCATGACTTAAGGAAATTTTAAGCTGTACATAAAGGAATTACATTCTTTCAGATGGTATCGCAAGGAAAACAATATATATACACAAGATGTGGTTCTAGAAAAATCAGGGCAAGAGATTGTAAAATATGTGAAATCTAATCAGTTAGAACCTGGAATACATAGTGTACATTGGTTTCACTTGCCACACAGCATATATGACCCTAGTCTAATTAGATTATGAAGACTGATAAGAAAGTAGTCGAATCAGTAAGGATAGCATCAATGGTAGTATAAAACACTAACTATAGACAATGTGATTCGAGAAGAATGAGTGAATTTGATCGGTAAAAATTATAAGGTAATTTTATAACTCGACAGTTGACGGAAGACAATGAGTAAATACATCTGCATCAATATGGTGGATTCTGAGTTATGTCATTCCTCATCTAAAATCATTAATTAAGTTAACCAAGCTGACACCAGCTAGGTAGTTTGCATCTACCAACATGACTAGTAATCAATGACTTCATGAACTGATGTCATGTGTTGGTTTGGCTCCCCGAAGGTTTCTTCTAATCCACCCCTAGTACAACCAGGTAAGTGACGGTTAGATTACTATCGTAATTTCCATAACTTTTACAAACTGAAAATGTTATACATGAAATCATATAACATTTAAATTCAGTACAGTCTTATCCTGTAGCTAGTTTGATAATAATACAAATATTGGGTCGAAAGATCTTATTCGTAGAGAACAGTGTGATGTTTCAACGAAAGTTATATGCAAAAAATCGTCCCATATAGTCTACCATCTATAGTAGTCACTTAAAATAATACTACCTATCTATTGTGAACGGTATTTTAGATGATAAGTAGAAAAAAACATGTTCACGACTGTTTAACAGCAACAAGAAACTACTATTATTATGTAGATTTACGGACGAATAATAATAATAATAATAATAATAATAATAATAATGGTTAAAGCTTTAAATAAAGGAAAACTGCACAGAATAAGAAGTCAAATATTGGACCATTTCATTTAATAGTCATTGTTATTTTTCATGAAAACACCATCAAATTATCGTCTTCCAATGAGACAAACACTATGATTATATGACTAATGAATAAGCGACAATGGGTATCATAAATTAACCTGGTAGTCACTGTATTGATTGTTGCAGACTCACATAAAGAAATCTAAAGAATACTGATTTTAGGAGAAATGACAGAAAATATCTTGCAGTCAACCACTTTCAGAAGAACATGGATTATTTGAATGAAGTCTTTTTCAAGACTATTGACTTTTAGTTCGAGAAAACGAGTCATAAGAAGTAAATTGTATCGTAAATACTATGATTGAAAAAGTTGTCTTAAGTACACATTTCAGAGTGCAGTTCTACCTGAAAACAAGAGCATTAAAATCAATAGATGAGATTATAAAGTCAATTGCCTATAATAATATTAGTCAAAATTAACACGCTATAGGCAAGAAGGATTGATTGATTTACTGAGCTACTAACTATAAATATACTGAATTACTTTTGAGCCATACTTTATTTGTGTGAAGGCTCATGATACAACCTGATGGAAACTAGAGACCGTACTGCTTTGAAAACATCCATGATTAATTGAGTCGAACCTCTGTACATGTTTTCTACCTAGAGGAGGCATATTTTAAGATAAAAAACTAATGCAGGGAGTTTTGAAAAATATCCTCGTCCTCTGATTGATAGACAGCTAGATAGATAGATAACCCGTCTTGTATGTGACACAGGTGATACAAGTTGAGCGGCCTCTTTTATATTCATGAAGAGATTTCATTAACCCAACACAAGAATATAACTTCAAGAAAACCGAAAAGGTGGTATTGGTGAAATATGTAAAACAAAAAACTAAACTGAGTTTCGTGCGATAGGTTTTGCTACAGCTTTGGCTTTCATTTAGGAGAAACTGCTTCTTATGAAAGGAGATAAAGCTATGTCAGTTCATAACTAGATTTTTGTTGTGGTAAAGTTTTGAATAATTTGATTCAACAGCCTATTCTTGGTGTGATATATATATATATATATATATATATATATATTATTTTGCTTTACTAGTGTTACATCCCGAAGAGAATTATGAATGACAACTTTTGAGAACTATTTATGGGCTAATATGATACATATATTTATATTGTATGATTGTTAACTAACTAAACTATCCATATTCGTGTCCCTTTATCTTGACCTATGAATTATAATTATATGACTTACCATTCTTGAATTATGCCCTGTTTATCGACTACTATCTCCCTTATTCACAGCCACATTTGGCTAAATCTTGTACAGATGATGTTTCCTATTTTGTGCTACGATATGGTCTGTCTGTTTGGTATAGAAACCCAGTATGCTTGAAATAAATGATTCATACCACAGAGGCTGTGATTAGTGTTCTGGACTTAATACACTGGGCTAGGCGGGAAGCACGACCGATAAGGACTCTAGACTACACTCACGGGTTTTGTGTGTCACTGGTCCGATCGATAAATCACTGCTCTCTAATTGGTGGTATTATCACGTTATAAATCATTAGGGCATCCAGGCAACAAGTTATAACAATTAGGTTCTGAATTTATTTAAGTAATTTACATGGTTGTAGACCATTTGTTTTAATTACTTGAGAATTTAGTTTTTGACTATTCTATGGGATTCATTATACTAGGAATGGAATAGTCAGTAAATATGTGTGCAACAGTCGATCGGTCAATCAGTTTTAATCAAAGTAAAAACCTGATATTATGCATTGATTCATATTTCCACAGTAAATTAGCAAACTAAATTGAAATTACCAATATGAACGCCAAAGTAGTAGTATCAGTGTGATTATAAAAAAGACCAGGCATAGGAAATGAGATTCGAAAAGGAAGAATGGGCGAATAATGACAAACAAAACTCCATAGTATGAACTAAGTCAATGTAAAGTTGGAACTAGAGTAAATATGGACAGCTGAATGTAATATATACACTACTTACGCACAATCCACTGTTTAAAAAATTTCGTACTGTTTGACATTTATTCACAAAACAAATTCCTTAGTAATAAGCATATCTATATCAATAATCGTAATAATAAATACAAGAAACAACTATAAATTAGTACTTACACGTCTAAATTCATCTCGAATTCTTTCCTCCAAATTGTCTAGTTTATTCCTTATTTCTAATTTTGTATGAGAATAATAATAATAATAATAATAATAATGTGGTAAAAACGAAACAATGATTTATGCATAGTAAATTAGCAATGCCAAAACAAGTCATATTAGGTGTAAGCTAGAATTACAGATAGTAAGCACCGAATAAAACCAAACAACTTTTCTATGATTAAGAGAAAACCCTTTTGAAAAGAAAGAGAATACTTTTTAGTTTATTACCATTGAAAAGTAATAATAAAATCGACAAGGTGGATCGAAGTATTAAAAATCTTGACAGAGACTTAATAGTTTAAAAATCCCCATAGATAATTCAAAAATGAACAATATTTGAGCGAACAATTGTTTTCAATAGCTTCATCATCAGGCTCTTCAGTTATAAGTCCATAATTATAATATTTTACAAAGTCCAAAATGAGGCATGTATTAATTAATTTGACAATGTTATATGTTAAAAAGTGGTGAACGTTTGCATCTGTTACGAGACTTAATACACAAGACAGCTTGTCCGACGTTGAGATATGCTATATTTTGTGTGTGTGACAGCTAGAGATACTGAGTTGTTATGTCAAATTTAAGCAACATAGAACCTGGTACAAATATATATGCATCGGTTCATATTATCACGAAGCACATATCGTCCTACACTGATGAAATTATAAAGACTGATATGAAAGTAGTCCAAGCAGTGGCAATACTATTAATGGTAGTATAGAAATTTGATGTAGACAATGTGATTCGAGAAGAATGAATCCATTCAAGAAAAAAAAAAATATATATATATACGATAATTCAAAAACCTTAATTTTAAGGTAAGACGAAAAGATTGAGTACATTAACGCCTTTCTGAATGACTATTAGTTGACATCCAACGCCTACAATTATTAGTTAAGATAACTAAGCCAATCCCAATCAAGTAGTCTGCATCTACCAAGACGGCTCAGTCCACAGACTGGTACCATGTTTAAGTTTGTCAGCCTCTTGAAACCTACTCCTATATCAGAAAGCATCCAATCCGACATATAAATGCTCACCTAAAAACATGAGTGTGTATTTCTATAGCGTAACATTATACACTTTACGCATAATATTACTTGTAAGTTGAATTGGGATTTATCTAACTAGACATTTTTGGACTATTTGTGAGAACAGTTATACCTTCTCTTCAATTACGCCTCTCACTAAAATGAAATCATGTAAAAAAGTAACTTTTCAATAGAAAAGGGGAAATACCAGATACAGAATTCAGTTATTAGTCGATAAGTTGAAAAAATCAGACTTAGTTGTAACAAACAATAATAATATTGTAACCTCAACAAAGAAAACAGGTTTATGTTCACAAGATTAGGATACCATTTTTTGTGCGTAGAGGCTACAGATGAACCCAACCGGCTGTTTAAACAAAAGTGGAGTAGGGTTTGAATCAGCCAAGTATGTGTAGCCAATTAATCAAGTTTAGATTGCAGGAATATGATATCCGAAATATGTGACTAGAAATAGACAGCTTATTGTAGCGCTCTTGACCACAGCAACGAATAGTGTTGAATCTCTATTAAAGATAGTTACAAGCTGATGGATGGCAAGGAAATCAAGTTCCAGACAGGGGAATAGATTTTCAATAGACGGTTTATTTCTTGATCAAGGAGATCAGTCTGTACTGCAGTGTAGTAAGTTGTGGGTTCATTGGAAAAACTAATGTATATTTACAATCATCATGAAAACAATCATGATAAAAAGTGATCAGTGTGACACTAACCTTGAAGTAACGGATCTTTATCAGCACGAACAATGAACTCATTTCGTTGGTTAACATAGTCCAAATCTATATTGGATTCCACTAGATCTTTAAACAGAATGAAGCTATCCATGGCTTTCTTAAGACAGTAGAGAGAAAATATATATTAAGAACAAAGCATTTATTACGGCTAATGATATGTTAATTCATGATGAACATTACTTTAAAATAAAACAGAATTTTCATAAAATCACTTGAATAAACAATATCTACTAGAAGGAGCCATGGAACAGTAAAAAGGTGCTTTACTATAACTGCCTGAGAACTGTTAAACATTTTAACGAAAGATTTTAGATTTTATGCCATTTTATTCCCTGTTGCTTCGATTGTTACAGTTACTGTTATTTAACAAAATAAATGGTGCATTGTTAGATTCCTATTTGAAGATATACATCCACAAATGCAATCAAAGTAAGAAGAAATTAGGTAAAGGTAATGTATTGATTTTAAATGTAACTTTTGATTCATTTTCACATTCATTCATTTGATTTTCAATGTACTCTTTATGATATTAATTGATTCTTTGTAATTTTGACTTTGGCAAATGACAATGATTTGTTCAGTTTGAAAAATTCAGTAACTAATAATTACTAAATTTAAGCAGTATACAACTCAATAAACTTGAATGTAAATAAAAAAATTTAATGGAAGAGTTTTTACCAAACAAATATTTGTTATAAATCTAACATTTTAGCATAGTCAGTGGCTAAGTGAGAAGTAAGTTGTTGTATCCTAGTTCAAAGTGTCGTTGGAGTGTACAACAACACAATGACCAATCCATATATATATATATATATATATATATATATATATATATATAAAGAAAACGTAAAGCAAACCCAGATTTCAGAATCAGTCAGCCAGATACAACGTGGGAACAGACACATGTATGCATCGGTCCAAGTTGCGACACCTCATTAGCACAACAAGATCAACACACAATTCATAAGGTGGTTACTTCAATTTCAGTAATATATAAAATATTGTATGTAAGGATATAATACAGGAAGAAAGAATTAGTTGTTAGAAAAAAAGTAAAAACCATTTTAATTTCACCGTTTAAGTAAAGACAAAGAGTGTATACACCCACGACATTGTGATCGATTCTGAGCCATATCACCTCGAGTCTCCAACCATCAATTACGATAGTCACGCGGAGCCCAACCAAGTAGTCTGCATCTACCAACATGGCTCAGACTAGAAGTTAGTGACTTTATGGATTGATGCCACGTTTTGGTTTGGCCACCCCTAACTCTCTTCCAACCATCGCTAATACTAGTCAGCATAGCGCGTCGTGGTAATCTGTGTTCAGGCATACGTAACACGTGGCCCAACCATCTCAGTCGATGAAGATTTACGACCTCATCAACTAACCTACCATCATTCCCTAATACCCTGTGTCTAACCTCACTATTACTTACTTACCCGGTGATCCCAGCAGATGCGAGCAATATTTCTAAGGCATCTGTGGTCAAATACTAATAACTTACGAGTATTCTCTACTCTTAATGGTCACGTTTCGCAGCTGTAAAGTAGAACAGAGCGAACTGCTGCGCAGTATACTCATCCCTTAATTGATAGACGAATATCTCGATTTCTCCATAGGTGACGTAAGTTGGCAAAAGTCAAACGAGCTTTCTGAATCCGTGCAGAGATTTCGTCAGACACCAACCCATTAGAGCTGATCAGGCTTCCAAGACGTGAAGCTGTTGACGCGTTCGACTACTTCACTCCCTATTCTTAGTTCAGGTGTTGACGCAGGCTAGTCCTGGAGTAACAATTTACATTTAGAGGGGGAGAAACGCATCCCAAACATCCTGATATTGTTGCTCAGTGCTACGAAAAGACTGCATTTTATCAGCGTCTTCACCAAATAGGACAATTTCATCTGCGCATTTTAAGTCAATAAGTGGACCTTCTGGTAGATCGATTCTCGAAAATTCGGACAACGAGAAAGTTATTTCCATCAGTAGGTCTATGATGAAGTTGAACAAAAATAGAGATAATGGACAGCCTTGACAGAAACCAAGTGAGACTGCAAAATCAGATGACAGTTCGCCACCCCTGTCACGAGAAGGCAGTCAGTAGGAAATATGTGGCAGTGGCTGTATATGTTTGGCCTTCACAAATTTTATGTACATCTGTGTTACACCATTCAATGACAGACACTCCCAAGGAACCTTACGGTCTACAGAGTCAGATGTCACCTTTAAGTGAAGAAAATCTATAATAGTCGAACGCCGATAAGCATGCTTGAAACCTGACGAATAGTGTATATGTGGTCGATACAGCCACGACCAGGTCTGAAACCAGCCTGATTTTCTCGTGTTTACAGTTTACGAGTCTTAGTTAGGCGACCGATAATTATTGAGGCAAGTATTCTAGATGCTATATTAGTCAAACTAATCGCTCTATGGTTATCACAGGATGATTTTGATTGTTTATATATAGTGGGATAATCAGTGATTGCGACCAGTCAGTCGATGAGACCGCAACCAAATCCTAGATTTTAGCTGAAATATTAGTCAACCTAACCGTTAAGACGGGACCACTATCTTTAAATACCTCTGAAGCCAATCTATCTGGCCCAGCTGCTCTTCCTCGTTTCAGATTAGCTAAAGCTTTCTGAACTTTAATCAGAGTCGACAAGCCCAGTTGAATATCCCATTCAGGCTGTTTGTAAATCGTGGGTAGCTGTAGAGTAACTGAAGGCCAGTTGAAATACTTCTTAAAGTGTTCTACCAATCGTTCTATATGTTTGGGCTGAGAGCAAATAAATGTCGCCTTTTCCCGCGATAGTCTCACTTACACTTGACTTCATAATTCAAGTTTCTTTTATTAGTCTGAAAAGCTGTCTGGTGTTAACTATAGCCACTGCCTTTTCCATCTATTTCGAGGTCTTACACAGTCGTTTAGCCGAACAACACATAGGCGACTGTTAACAGGGAACCATTATAATAGTGCTTGTTCTGCTCTCGTACTAAGTGCTATGCCTACACCTGCTAGTCCACGAGAACTATCCATCGGGTAGTCGAATACACGGGGGATGTATCTCGTTAGCTCCCAGTTTTGGCGAGGTGAGATCAAGTGAATGACCATACTAGGACCCTGTATGCACGTTTCTTAGAGACAGCATACATCAATGGTACGAGATTTTAGGGTCTAAGTCAAGAAGACCTGATAGCCGATTTGACATAGGGTGCATACGTTGAAGACTCCAATGTGTAGTTTGGAGCGAGGTTTTAGTAGACCTGGGACAGTGTTTCGCGCACTAGATTCGCTGGCCATGGTGATACTTGAGGAGGAAGTCAAAACAGGAAGTTAAGAATTGAAAGTCGATGTAGAAGGAATATTAGGAATTGAAGATGGGAATTGATTATAAATACAGTGACCTTGAGTACTGTTAGAAGTATGTGAGTGGTTATCACTTCCCGGTCGCCCTTATTGTGGAAGGGTTCTTTCAAATGTACTTGAAAAGGAAACTGGGTTAGGGTTGGTCTTAGTGACCTGAGAGTGTGACCGCAGTGCCCAAGGGACAACTTGAGGTCGGTCACACACGACCTTTTATGAGAATTTTCCGTGTTAGTTCCGTACTTTTTAAGACTTCATCGCCGTAGACGAAAATCCGTGGGATAAGGCGTGGTGTGCATTTTTCGGGTCGAGCTTTTCTATTCTCACCCTTACTTGTGGGAAGGCAGAATCAGTAATATGCTAGTTGTCTGAAGAAAACACCTTGTCGCCATCACACTTCTGTACAGTAAGCAGTACGGCTTCGCCTTCGGACCTTGGGTTTGATGTTTTTAATCTTACTGCTCTTCAACCGACCTGCCTGTCATGGTAGGACCTTGAGGAACGATTGTTCCAGCCAGTATTTCTCGACTGGTTCACTACGATAGGCAAGCCCGACCACTACCGCAATCTAGCACCAACAATCGGGAGATTTTAGTATAATGATGACAATAATAATAATAATAACAATGATACTAATAATAATTATGATAATACCAATTGAATTGAATAAATTACAAATCTAGTATCAAAGACGAAGAATCAGAGATCATAGAAAAATGATAAGTCTATTTTCATCTTTATTAATCAACGTTTGATATGATAAAGTCTAACTTTAAAGTATTTGGCACAGTAGTTTTGATTGTCTAGGTGATATACAAATCACATAGATTATAAATAAACTATGTAAAACTTGGAACAAGTGAATGACTACATAAGAAGAATGATAATCCCTATAGTTATTGTTAGTTACAAAACAATGTGATTACATTCTAGTTTTTTTATACCCCATTTAAGTAGAAATGGGGAGTAGAAATTTACTGTGTTCAAAGTTTTTCTTTTCAATATTACACCTTATTTTAATGTAATTATAAACATATATTTATATACAAATAGCAGAATTATTTATTCATTAAGAGTTATAATCAGATCCGATAATACGCTAATTTCAGATTTATACATTGATAATTTTTAACAAATTTATTTTCATTCACCCTATTAGAAAAATTCAGATAACAGATTATAAAATTTTATGTTCTCAACCATCGAAAACTGGAGTGTGTTGTTTAATCTTCGATCGTTTTGAATGGTTTCCATTCAATGTTGTGAAATTCAATATCCTATAAATATTGAAAACAATAATCGTGTTCCGTAGTGCGACCGAATGAGCGATGTTGAGGTTAAACGCGGATTACTAGGCAGAGAAGGTAGTGTTGGAGATGCTAGATCCCCGGAACTCATTTGGTAAGTGTCTTATTTCTGTAACTTTAATTTGGAAATTTGAATTGCTTGTTTTTGCGCCAATAGCGCTCATCTTCACCTTCATATCGTATTTCCTACTCGACAGGACCTGAAATGTCATTGGTTCGTTGTCTCTTTTACTATGCTATTTTATGAAGTTTTCCAAGGACATTTTTATGCTGTATATATACGCTTAAGTTTTGCTCGTGGAATATATTTCCCCTCTTCTGAACCTGGACTTCACTTTCTAGTTGGTGGGGCTGCGACGCAACGGAATAGCTAGCTTCTCACTGACTGCTAGTCTTAGCCACGTCGGTGCCCCCCAAATGCCGTGGTAGGGCCGAGAGTGGGGAGAGTCTGCTTTCCCTCTCCAAATGCTCTCATATGTCCACGCGAATATATAGCCTCTGTCAGGGAAGTCCTACTCACTGCCTTCTCGTAGCGGGGGTGATGTTCACGAAAGTGAGAGGACGAAAAGCGAATGTCCGGTGCTTTAACCGGGTTGGTGGATGTGGAGGACCCACCTAGGGGAGTTGGAAAACCCTGATTCCAAACCAATGGTGCACATGGGCTCCAGTATCCTGAAGGAACGAATGGCGTATGAACCAATTGTTGGTCACTGGCTACCATGGGATTGCATCTCCTCACGATGCTCCACTGCCTTGTGGACCAGACCTTTAGGTCAAAGGCCTCGGGTGTGGCCCCCTAAGAAAACCACCTGCTTCAGTCTGGGCACCTGGGCAGTATCACAGCCCTCACGCAAATCGAATGAGATTTGTGAGGCGCATATCTATCTGGTGCTTCCTTGTACCAATATTTATGTGTTTAAATAAATAAATAAATAAATAAAATAAAGCCACATCGGTAAGTGTAGACTACATGATAGCGACCAAATTGATAATCACGATAGCTTATTGGAGACATTGCGTGCTACGCAAGATACATTTACTCTTTTCGTCTAAATCTTGATTTCCAGTATTTCTTAAAGCATAGCTTTTCATGAAATAATAACACACCATCGATACAATAAATTTGAAAATAACAAAAAAAAACAAATATTTATGAGTAGATATAAATACTTAAAACATTTTTATCCAATCTATGTGAAATAAACAACAGACTGTAAACATAAATATTAATTCACATGAATATAAAGATGCTATTTTTGTGCATATTTTTAAAACATACATTTCTATTCAACGGACAATAGAAACCATTCTGAAATAATATTGTTAGTAATAATAACAATAATAATAGTAACAGTAAAAATGAATAGTTTTCTGTGGAAAGAAACAGGTCATATATTGTTTTTTTGTTTACACAATTAAGGTCAGAAAAATTAAGACAATATCTGCTCGCAAAAACAGTAAAGCTAAATTTGTTGTGTAACTGATAAACACATTTGTGAACAATAAAAAAAATGTAAATATGGTGTACAACTTTAAACATTCACACTTATGATACTTATTAAAATCACACTGATTACCAGTGGAGACAAAGATTGAAGACTCGTCAGATTTACAACTCCTTAGCTGGACTCCGAGAATCGATATATCAAAGTTGTTATAACCGGAGAAAATTAAATTATGGGTAACTTCTGGAAACTATTTATAGACTGTTTGTATATATATATATATATATATATATATATATATATATATATTCTTATTGCATAACTAGATAATGTTTATATTCATTTTATCATAAGCTTTTATTTGACCTATCGATTGACCTATCGACTACTGTTATACGATTTACTATTAAGTTATTCCCGATTTATTAGTTACAGTCTCTCACGACCACAGTCATTCTTTATTTTGATCTTTTATAATTGTTATTTCTTATTTTATGGTATGATGTGGTCTGGTTGGCTTGTATATAAACCAAGTATGTCTGAAACACATGACTCATACAGTGGAAGCTGAAATCTGTGCCATGGACTCAAACAGAATGGGTTAGGTGGGAAGAATCAATAAGGATTATAGACTGCTCGTACTAGTTAACACGGCATTGGTTTGGCACAGTGGTAAGGCCGTATAAGTCGGTGTTCTGATTGGCGGTCTTATAACGTGATAATTAACAATGGGCGAAAGTCATAACCCGAGTCACGACACTACGGATCATTGTTGAACAATCAACTGGATGGAACTCGTCGATATATATCAAATTCCTTGACTATGAGAAAGTGTTTGACAATGTGGATTGGAGACCTTTATGAAACATTCGCCAACACTATGATACACCTGAGAAAATCGTCAACATTAACCGGAATTCATACGACGGACTACTGTGCAAAGTCGTACATGGAGGACAGCTGACAGTCGTGTTCCAAGTGAGGACCGGAGTCAGACAAGGTCGCTAACTCTTCTATTTCGACTAGATTATGAAGAACTCCACATCAGAGGGGAAACACGGAATACAATGGAGTTCGCAGATGACATAGCTCTTCCATCCCATACACACAACGAATACAGACAAAGACAACTAATGTAGCAGCAGCCTCTGCATCAATAGACCTCAACAAACACTCAAAGGAAAAAGCAAGATCCTCAAATATAACACGGAGAACATTAACTCAATCATACCTGATGGAGAAACTCTCGAAGAGGTGGGATTTTTTACGTATCTGAGATGCATCATCGATGAACAAGGAGGATCTGATGCAGGCGTAAACGCAAGGATTGGCAAAGCAAGGACAGAATTCCTACAGTTGAAGAACATATGGAACTCAAAACAACTATCAACCAACATCAAAGTCACAATCTTCAATACGAACGTCAAAACAATTTTAGCGTATGGATCTGAATCGTGGAAAACTACTACGACCATCATCAAAGAGGTATAAATATTTATAAACAGTTGTCTACGCAAGATACTCAATATCCGTTGACCGGATACTATCAGCAACAGCCTATTGTGGGAGAGAACAAAGTTCCAGCTGAAGAGGAAATTAGGAAATGACACACATTAAGGAAATCACCAAACTGCATCACGAGGAAAGTCTTAAATTGGAATCCTGAAGGGAAATGGAAAAGCAGACGGCCAAAGAACACACTGCGCCGACAATTGGAAGCACACATTACCATCTGAAAAATGATGACTGATAAAAGCAACAATAACATAATTAAAAGCATCGGCGGTAACACTTTTGGGTGGCCTTTGCTCTACCGTGAATGGTAACAGGCGTAAGTAAAAGTCAGTGTAAACGACACAGAATTTACATTGATCAAGTGAAGTCCTCAATATCAACAATCATTACAAATAAAATATTTATTCACATCAAAGTATTTTATAAGCTGATTCCATGAAACTAAACCGCGCCAATGTATATGAGTAATTGGAAACAGAATCACACATAAGATTGATAGTGGCTAGCAGTGGAATCCAGGACGCGCGTTTCGCCCTACTTGGGACACGTCAGCTGGATGTACCTGCACCGCCATCGCGTTATCCACTTAGCTACTGAGTACTGATAGCCACCTGCTTGTGCAATGGGGTGAAGTTTAAATATGCTCTACTCAACTTCAGTGCGACGACTGGGATACGGTTCGGTTACTCAAACCGAGAAATTTTTTAGGGGACCGTTTCCCAAGCCTTCGACTTGAGCACTTAATCCATAAGGCAAAGGAGCAAAGTAAGGAAATGCAGTCCCATTGATAATCCATTTAACTTCAACATTCAGCTTGTAGATTGAGCCTGATTGAGTACGTCAGACAATTTTCATCAGCGTCCTTTTTTAACTGGAAGTATTTATAACGAATATGGAATAACGATGCTTGTTCACAAAATATCTTGTTCAAAATACCAACGGTTTCATCAAAACTCAACTCCCTTGAGTGTCTTGGCAGAATAAAATTTCCATATTTAGAGTATTCTTGTGGGCCAAGTTTCTGTGTCACCAGTCTTACCTTCTTTTCATTTGGAAAAGACATTCGATTCTAGCGAAACATAATTCAAATATGTGACCACATTCCGAATTAGAAATAAGTTCTGGAATCGATTTTAGTTATGATTCTATTTTCTTATCTTCTGTAGTGCATTTGGACTGGATTGAAGATTTTGACTTGAGTGATGTAGACATCTATTCTTGAGAAGCTAAAAATTGGCTCTGCTGTTACTGAAAAAATAATTGCATTTGCTCCATTAGAGTTGACATATTAATTTCTCCTTCTGTATGTTTCAGGACAGTAATAAGGAAAAGACTGAATGACTGATCAGTAACTAATGTCGTGCACGGACACCGATGACAGCTCTGTACTTTGATTGGTCAAATAATTACACTGATTCTCGCCCAACCACTGGATGGCCTTGATTTTATTGTGAAGGTCGAGGTCGTGGAATTTCCATCCTGTCGCCAATTTGTTATGTCATGTGGCCCATCAAATACCATGTGACGAAATCGCCTATTTGAACACCGACATATATAATCTTGTCCCTTTGCTAAAGCAATGATGCGTTAACCAGCACCAACAGCCTTGAGTCAACTCTCAGTCCTTATTGGTCCTCTGTATAGCAACTTCTCACCTAGTCCTGTTCGTTCAGTCTAGAACACAAATATCAGACTCCAATGTGTGAATCGTATAGGCCCTGGTATGGCCGAGGGTGGGGAGAGTTAGCTCTCCCTTTCGAAGTGTTCTCACATAGCCACGCATATATAGCCACTGTCAGGGAAGTTCTACTCACTGAATTCTCGTGAAAGGAGTGTTGCTTACGAAATGTCCGATTCTTGAACCAGGTTGGTGAATATCGAGGATCCACCTAGGGGAGTTGGAAAACCCTGATTCCAAACTAATGGAGCATATGGGCTCAAGGATCCTAAAGGAACAAATGGCGTACGAACCAATTGTTGGTCACTGGCTATCATAGGACTGCATCTCCTTACGTTACTCCGCTGTCTTGTGGATCTGATCTTTAGGTCGAAGGCTCCAGGTGTGGCCCCCTAAGAAAACCACCTGCTTCGGTTTCGGTACCCGGGCAGTATTATAGCCTACACACAAATCAAGTGACTAGTGTGGCGTATACGAATTTGGTGCCCCTTTGTACCAATATTTGTGTTCAAATAAATAAATAAATAGATAAATAAAAATATTTCAGACATACTCGGTCTATATACAAGCAAACCAGACCGCATCACACTACGGAATGAAAAATAATTGTCATACAAGTTCAAGCTAAACGTGCCTGTGAGTGTGGGATACTGTGACTGATAGATTGGGAACAAGTTAAGAATGGTAAATCGTATTGCAGTAGACAATGGGTCAAATAAAAGCCTCTGATAAAAGGAATAAAAACATATAATCCAGTTACGTGATAATTATTCTTCGGATAAAACGTTAAGAGGAGGCTATCAACAGATGAAACTTCCTATAAAATGGGAACATTACAGTAATAATAATACAAATTATACGAACCAAGGTATCAAGGATGTTAGTGTGTCAATAGGTGCATTGACTAATGCTTTTCACTTAAGAAAAATAAAATTTACATATTATCGACTACTAAGCAAGCTTCGAACCTCTGATCGAAGACTTTATACACACTAAAGTGTTTGATAATCCTATATTGATAGATATTTATACTACTTAATTTGTAGTCAATAGTCTAATAATTGATAACTAAAGATAACCATACATGGGGAATAAATCAAAGATTGACACAATTTACTGTTCCTACTTCTCATCCTCTGAATTTTTGGGATTCGATCTACCAGAAGGTCCACATATTGACTTAAAATGCGCAGATGAAATTGTCCTATTTGGTGAAGACGCTGATAAAATGCAGTCTTTTCGTAGCACTGAGCAACAATATCAGGATGTTTGGGATGCGTTTCTCCCCCTCTAAATGTAAATTGTTACTCCAGGACTAGCCTGCGTCAACACCTGAACTAAGAATAGGGAGTGAAGTAGTCGAACGCGTCAACAGCTTCACGTCTTGGAAGCCTGATCAGCTCTAATGGGTTGGTGTCTGACGAAATCTCTGCACGGATTCAGAAAGCTCGTTTGACTTTTGCCAACTTACGTCACCTATGGAGAAATCGAGATATTCGTCTATCAATTAAGGGATGAGTATACTGCGCAGCAGTTCGCTCTGTTCTACTTTACAGCTGCGAAACGTGACCATTAAGAGTAGAGAATACTCGTAAGTTATTAGTATTTGACCACAGATGCCTTAGAAATATTGCTCGCATCTGCTGGGATCACCGGGTAAGTAAGTAATAGTGAGGTTAGACACAGGGTATTAGGGAATGATGGTAGGTTAGTTGATGAGGTCGTGAATCTTCATCGACTGAGATGGTTGGGCCACGTGTTACGTATGCCTGAACACAGATTACCACGACGCGCTATGCTGACTAGTATTAGCGATGGTTGGAAGAGAGTTAGGGGTGGCCAAACCAAAACGTGGCATCAATCCATAAAGTCACTAACTTCTAGTCTGAGCCATGTTGGTAGATGCAGACTACTTGGTTGGGCTCCGCGTGACTATCGTAATTGATGGTTGGAGACTCGAGGTGATATGGCTCAGAATCGATCACAATGTCGTGGGTGTATACACTCTTTGTCTTCCCTTAAACCTTGAGATTAAAATTGCTTCATATCTGTTCACAGTCTATCCCAGTGGCGCGGAGGCATTCATATGTTACTTCTCTATAGATCAATGTTTCCAGTATTCCTTCATACATACCTTTCCAATGTTTTTTCGAACTATATTCTCAATATTTAGTCTTTCTTATGGTTGCTGCTACATTATTTCGGTTCCTTTGACGCACATCTTCTTAATTTCATCTCGTCGACCTAATGTGATATGGCAACTTGGGTCAATGCCTATTTGTGCATGGCTCTTTGTTGTAAACTGATTTTCTGAGTTCACTCTTCTCAAGCAGCTTTGGCTGACATACATTTTTTGTCTATTTCTTTGTTGATTATTTCTAACTGGCTGTTCAAGCGCCATGTGTGCCTAACTATTTATTCACTATGACTGACACGTGTATTAACGACGTCGAATTTCGAACTACTGGTAAGATCCGAAAGTTTCTATAAGTGGTGTTAAATTTCTGTTAGAAACCCTTGAAACTATACCACATATATTGTAGGCCTCAGAATATTCTGCTGATTAAGTGATCATTCAATGAAATACTTCAACGCCTTATGAACAGGAAATAATTCACATTTTTAATAATAATGTAACAGAACCAAAACTCAAGTGAAAATTTGTTGCGAGACATTATTACAAAATATGTTCACATAAGCATACGAGAAGCGATGACTTTTGATTTGTTTACAGCCAGTCAGTCATGCTCAATGTAGGACATGTCACATATGTGAATCGGTGTCACACTAGATTAGCATAGCGAAATGGATTTATCAAAATAAATTCCAGATTGTTAGAAAATTTAACAACAAACGGAGAATTTGTGACCTTATTATGATCTCGATTCGATAGCAGGAAATACCAAACAAAGCTAACTGCTTTGCACAGAAAATTTTTCAAAGTAAGGACACAAGTAAAACAGATAAATTTTGACTAGATTATAGTTGAAATCCACAACAATTTCATTATCTTTGATTTTCGGTGGATATAATAGTAGCATCTGACTAAATAGTATTCAAAAACAAATTACCTTTC
Source organism: Schistosoma mansoni (assembly GCF_000237925.1). Classification (NCBI taxonomy): domain Eukaryota; kingdom Metazoa; phylum Platyhelminthes; class Trematoda; order Strigeidida; family Schistosomatidae; genus Schistosoma; species Schistosoma mansoni. The sequence continues at coordinate 255,364 of NW_017386073.1, forward strand.
TCGTAGAGCAAAGAGCCATTTGGGTTTTCTTTTTCAAATCGCAGGAAATAGCTCAAGTCTTGTGGTTTAATTATGTGCGAGAATTCAGCTTAAATAAGCAAAAACAAAAAGCTTCATGAGATCAAAACTGAAACCACATCGCATTTATACACATGTGGATCAAAACCAAGAGTAAAATTTCATTGTTTTTATCACTTCAGACACAAGTTCCGAAAAAGGGAACTAAAATCATAGCTGCCGTCATTAACTCATACCCTCGATATTTGATCGGTTTTGTTCACAAAAAAGACTTCCTACCTTGATTTGGAGGACTCAGTTACATGGTTTAAACTTAAGTGGTGAACTACGACTGAAACTATTGGATAATTCATATGTGCAAACAAATATAGGGATCAGTGATATGGTTTTATTCGACTATAAAAAGGGTATTTTCCGCTTTAGTAAACATGACGCACATCTCACCAATTTAGATTCACAATTTTAAGACTCGACTCATTTCATTCAAAGCATTGATTTCCGAGACCAGAGATTAAATTCATCAATGAAGATTTCACAAAGTAACGTGGTCAAAAAGTTGTAGTTTTGCTATCCCATTCTACCCACATTTTGTCTTACATGTCTGTATGGAAATAACTATATTATGTTGATCTAAAGGACTTCTGACTAGTGATGCAGGGTAATTTAACGGAAACAAGATAGTTCTATGTATAAACTGTTGAAGATATGAAGCGATATAAAACTATTAAGGTAAATAAACTTACAATACAGTTATTCGATCAATTTACATTTTGAGTAGTGATTAGTCAAAAAAACGCGAGGTATTATTTAGTGTATGGGAAATGAAGACCCCTAAGTTTAGCTGACACAGATTTCTGAGGAAGTCTGGTACTAATAAATTGCGAAATATTTATGGTAAGACTAAATCGAGTAAAAGTTGGTAAACTGCTAAAACACAACTCTAAAAACTTATTTAGGTCAATAAAAAGTTCAATTAGAGATGATGAAATGAATAAATTTATTTAGCTTTGATGACTAAACTACCTAATAATATACTCTTTCAGAATTACCGCAATAAAATGCTTTTGACGATTATCAAGTCAATATTAGATGGAGACTAACAATGATTTTGTGCATATTGTTAAATTATGACCGGGCTTGATTCAAATTTATGGCAGCACTAAGGATCGTCCCTATGGACGACATATACCCAATGGTTTATCCTATTTTTTTCAACAGGAGGTTCAGGATTGTTTTAAAAATTACACGTCAATTGATAGGCCAATAGCCCAACCCTAGTCTGTGAAGGGTTTTTGGAAGTGGTTTGACTCTAAAGCAAAGCTAACCAACAGTAATAATTGGTTAATTCTAAATAGGTTCGTGGACGCTTCAGTATTAAATTGAACAATAACTTTGAAGAATGTAATCGGGTTCACTGTTTACTCCTGGTTCACAAGAATGGTTTCTTCCAGTTCATACAGAGAGCTACCACCAATCTTCGAACTTTAATTATCATTCTAAAGTATTTCAAAAAAAAGCAAATATGAGGAAATAACAGATGTGGGAAATCAGGTTTTATGGAGGTATAGAAAATAAGCAATGAGAATACGATCAGTAAGAACATTGGTCATCCCAATTTAATCACTACTAATAGACAACATTTAAAAAACACAGACTAAGGTAACCTAATGTCAATGACATATGAAATTAAAAGATATTTGTGACATCAAACATGGCTTAGAAAGATCCATAAATTACAGGACTTACACTTTTTTACCTCAGTAGGTAAAACCCCAGTTCTTTCAAAGACAAGACTGACGTGCTCTGAAATAGCATTGTCCAAAAGTGTGACATCAGATTTCGAAATATCTGGATGTGAAAGAAGTCCGGTAGGGACAAGACATTCTCTTGTTTTAAGTTGAACAAGAGCAGTTTCCAAGTTCGCTAGATGCACTGAGTCCATGAATTCACCAACAAGAAACTTCTGACTTTCAGTATCACAGAAGGCCAGGCACACATGCTGAAATACAGAGCCAGTGTCTTGTTTGACTGAATAGTTAACTCCAACGACAAAAATCAAAAATATTGTAACGCTAGGACATGGAATACAACAAATGAATTCCAAACAGATATCACTAAGTGCGCATAAATACCTTATGTAGGTGAAAACTACTTAAAAACATAACGCGATGACCTTTTCTCTAGCCATAATGATGAGTAATTGATGTTCTGACTGTCAAAGTTAAACCTTTCCCCAACTGTTCTAGGCAAAGATTCCAGTTTAAAGCTTTCGATTGGGGGTTCAATTTTAACGTAAGGCAGTAATAGAGTAATACAATTTTTTTTATCTCCTAGTGACAATTTTCAGCCTTCAAACGTAGCTAATCCGATTGGAAATACCTAAATATCCCAATATAAACTTAGGATTTAGTCATTTAGATTATCAGAAAAGTATTGTAGCGAAATGTTATTAATCTAAGTTCCGAGAATCGACTTTAGGTGTACTTTTATGAGCGTTAATATACTTATTCAGTTTATACACGTAAACTTCGGCATAAATGGACACCGAAGAAGTAGACACCATAAATAAAGATAACGCTGAATAAGTGGAGAAAAGAGGAGTATAATCCAAAAGAAACAAACGAACGAGAATTCACACTAGCATATACAACCAGAAACCCTTTTTATCTAGTAAAGCTTCTCGCAATTTTTGCTACTAGCTATCATATTGTGGCATACTTGGTAACGTTTCAAGCTACTCAGTTGAACCACCTACAGAATATGAAACCTATGGTTTGAACTAAACGTAACAGGCAGTTTCTGATGAAACCAGTAATTTACGGCTCCTGCTTAGAGAGTTCTGATGCTGTATCGTTAAGAGTGATATCCAATACCTTAAATATTAAGTAGTTAACCGAAGTCAGTTGTTACGGTCATGTATCCGGGTAGTTTTGTGTCATCAACAGGTTAGTAAAGATTAGTAGCGGGTCGCATACGGTTGTAAACGTTACACTGCACTTACTATTTGTTCATTTAGCTGCTTGATATTCACTGCACTGAGTCCGCAGGCTTCAACTGATTCTGATGTGGATGTAAGAAGATCTTCGATTGAACTCAAGTCTCCAGGAGAAGCCTAAAAATAAGCTAACAGCTGGCTTCACAAACCTTTAACTTAAGGCTCCACTCATTGTCTCTCCCACATTTGGTTGTAGAACAATATATTTCAATGCGATATTGCCTCTTTAGAAGAAAATGTCTCAAAAAGTCGGTGTTTTGTTTCTTGACAGTGACATACGACAAGCTTGACTTCCCTCTAGAGAACCGCTTTACGAGGGACAGATTTTTGTAGTAATCTGTAGCCACAAGAATAGCATCAGAATCATGAAGAGTCATCATCTCCTGGAAAGAAATAACTCCAATTATTGTGGCTTACCCCTCTTTCGAAGCACCGAAGAGTGGTAGGAGGCTTCTAGATTAAAAATTAGAATTCGGAAATTCTATTCTTACAGGTCCAAGGGATTTCCAGAAAGAATAAAACCCATCTTCCATGGAAAAATTCGGCTGCATATTCTGTTACAAGTGTTACCAGAGTTTAAGAGCAGGAGAGATCTAAAACAACAGTATGCAAATCACGGCTAGTGAATGTCTGGGGAGCAAGAATACGATGTGTTAGCACAACACATATGTATGTTTATATGTCTCAGAAATTAAATAACGCAGTTCTGCTAGGAAAAGGAAAGGTTATTTTCAAGATGGTCTCATCCAACACTTCGCAAGTCCAGTTCACGCAGATTCTTTCCTTCTTTTAGCACGTTTACTCTTTGTTCCCTGTATAAAGAAAAACAGACTCGTAATAATAGAACTAAGTATGACTTTCAAACCAGTTGCGCAGCGCGCCTAATCAAGAAACCCTATATTTCTGTGCTCAATAGATCCAATCAGAAAGGGTACTACGAAGTGGGTAGTAAAAGGACACATAAAACTTTTGCCTAACAACCTTTGGCTTACAGCAGCAGTGAGTCTCTCTACTAATTGCATCCAGTGCCTCAAGAATATGAGAACGATCGGAAATAAAAGATGCAAAATATGCATCGGTAAATATTGGTTAATTTTAGATATTTAGTGTGGTGTTTATATGAACCAATGATTCCTTTGTATTGACTGCTTGATTTTGAATTCCAAATACAATACATTCTTTCGTGTTTATCTATCACTTCTTGATTAAATTGCGTTGTTTCAGGGATTACTAGTTCATACTATAATTCAAATACCCCTAAATATCACATTTAGGCAGACTTTTACTCCCAAAAATAGATAGCCTCAAAACCACACAGTAGTTTTCTCAATTTATTTATTCATATTTCTTCGTTTCGCAGCTAGTGCTAGTTCCAAATATAGTGAAGATACGACTAGTTTTCTAGTTTGACAACTAGCAACCAGTAACACCTATATTCGAAGCTTTCCCCAACCAATCGAAATCAGAAGTCAGACGAGAAGAGGTAGGAAAGATATATTTGATACGTTATCAATATATCGAGAAGCGTTTGCTCTAATCTGGCTAGTGAACGTAGGAGCTGTGTCCTACGCTGGTTCGTAACGTGATCTGGTACGGATGCATGACCGAAAGCCTTCAGCTAAACAAGTCCACTTAAACAAATGTGGTCAGCATCCAATGTCGAACACTTAATGAGCTATTGATATTTGGGAATTATTTACATCTACAATAGTACATTTATTCGTAATCGTCTTGTTGTTTCTGTCTTAAATTGGATTATTCTGGTAATTCTTAATTGGTATGTCGATCCTGAGAACACTATAAGGTAGATCAGAGAATTGTTTTCATAACACAAAATCGACTACAATCAGATTAATCGCCCCAGAATATCAAACGGATTATTCGGCTTTATATCAGAATGCTGACAATAGTAAGAGAGATAGCTGACGAAAGTAAATTCAGTATCCGATTTTCAAACTTCTACATGTCATGGCAGTATCTGTTTCTTCTTAGACTAACTCATTTGAGAAACTAGAATGTTGGGAAACCTAAAAGACGTGTACTGGACTGAAAGATAGGAAGCCTATAACACATTACAATGTTTCTGTCTATCCGTCGGAGCTTTTTGCATAAATTGCATGTTATTAATAGTATTTTGACCACACAATTGTATAGTCGGAAATTCAAAAGAGCCTCTAGAATTTATGGTAATATTATTCTATTAGTTTGTAGTGACCTATTTTTCTCATTACTTGCTAGCTCGATCGATACTAATAATTGGTCATCTATGTTAATTATCAGCTACGGTGGTTCATTAACAAGCTTTAATAACATTTACATACTTCAGCGAAATAAACTTGTTAAAACAAATATGGCCTCTAGTGACATAAAAAGACATTGGCTAGCAACGTGAACAAGGACTGAATAGTTATCCGTACCTAATTCTGCATATTGTTTCTTCACTTAACGTTTCACTCTGTCTTAAACTATCCTGCAACATATTTTCTCTCGACCACTGTCTGCCTAATTTCTAGTTTTCGAGTTACAATGCCAAACAACGAAAAAAAATATTTCAGAAACATAAGATGGTTCATAAAGTGACGGTCACATAATTATCTGAAATCTTTCATTTTACTGAATCGACCAGGTGACAGAAAGTGTAACAGCATCACGAACAACTTGGGATTAGTTGCAATATTGAAAGTTTGATCTAGTTGCTTTTGGATCATTACTACTAGTCACAAATTGCCATATATTTTTCAAGTCTGTGGAATAATCCGAATTCCACAAATAATCCAGACGAGTCTAACTATTTTGCTGGATGGTTTTCCATGATTCTGGTAATTCTTGACATGTATATATTTTCACTTAAACTAACCGTATATATTTCTCAAGAACCACTCTTAACACTGTTTTGGCATTAGATATACTTAAAAGCCTTATACTGCCATATACTACTACGAAACATTGTGTTGTTTACAGACGAATTATATTACATCAAAAATTTGTTTGAAATTTCTTGGTTCCAATTGCCTTTGCCACATGTTTATGTCACTAGGTTAACTACAACAGCTTCTTTAAAAAGGTGTATCTGTAAAATCCTAACTAATGGTTTGGCTAAGAATAACCGTCTGAGGAGAAGCGCGCACGCTACGAAGGGGTCGTTACTTTTTGGCCGTGGTCTTCATTTTTCTTTTTTCTAGGATTCTCACTGAGCTGGATGGATTATCTTTTCTTGGAATTACGGAAGACAACTCAATTCTAATCTGTTCACGTTTAAGCTGCAAATTTTATGCTATACGATAAGATCTTAATTTTAACTTATTGATGGTATATATGATCATATTCATACAATAACTCATAATCAAATAATTGTATATTCATTTTGGCTATACGATATAACCTTCCTCTGTCATTCCAAAAACCGTATATAATCATATCCGGCGAGGAATATAATTTCATATTTGTATTCTATTCATTATATCGTGTTTGCATGCTTCAACACACGTACTTTATGTATTTACAGGATCTATTCGGATCTCTACCTAATATCTAGAAATATATATAATCGTGTATGACAAAGCACTGTACTCACTATTCCATATACTTTCATTAAAATCGTATTTGGATAATATAACTCACTTAATTTCCGGAATCACCTGTCCAATTCGGTGAGTCTGTAACAGCTCAGGTTGGTTGGTTAAGAGTTGACCCCAAACAACCAAGCATATGCTAAAACAGTATTGTTCAAGTATTCATTCACTCCCTTACTTTTTGTAAGCGTTATATTCCCTATTATCTTATATTGAATGTTGAGAGCCTTTGTTTGTCTGAACAGATAATCCCACGCTCCACTGTGACTGCGCGAAGATCGAAATAAAGACCTATTCCCTACTTCTCTGGTTTCCTCTATCAATAGCACGAGGGTTACCTTAAGGCACGAAAGTGGTGAGCCCTTTTTGAACACAAATTTAACCTCATTTCTGTTATTAACTTTTTTTTTACTTAATCGTAAAAGTAGACCTGATTATCCGTAAACTAAGTTGAGTATATAACTAGTTTATTCCGTATTATCTTAAGTTATTCGTGTTATAGTAACCATTTTTCGTGCTAACTTTATTGCTATATTTGTCACATACCTCATGTCAGACTCAATAGAAACCCATAATCTGGAGGATTTGTCACCAGTGGAGATAAACACTGTTATGACTACGAAATCCCGACTTCCAGAATTTGATCGTAGTGATCCTGAGTTGTGGTTTGCTCAACTAGAGCATTATTTCACGAGACACAATATCAAATCTGAAGGGATTCGCTATAGAGACTTGTGTTCTATCCTTCCTCCTTCAGTCTCCAAAGAAGTCCGTGACTTGATTTTAGATCCACCATCACCACAACCATACACCATCTTAAGACGAGAGATAATGAACCGTTTATCATTATCAGATAGCCAAAGAATCCAAAGACTTTTTCAAGGTGAAACACTAGGTGATCGGTCGCCGTCACAGTTTTTGCGTCACCTCCAAGTGTTAATGGGTGATAACACAGTGGGTGAAGCAGTCCTAAAACAAGGATGGATACAAGCTCTCCCATGCTACGTCCAACACTGTTTGGATGCACAAGATCCTGGAACTTCATTATCTCATTTAGCGCGTATAGCCGATAGAATAATGGAGAGAGGTCCTCCAACTGGGCCAGGCACAATAAATCACACACAAAAAGTAGAATCAGCAAAAGACCCCGTCATAGAAGGACTCATTGCGAGTGTTAAGAGTCTCACTGAGGCTGTCACCAGAATCCAAATGGGTCATAGAAACAGGAGCAGGTCACCACAACGACCATGATCCAAGTCACAAAACAGGTCACAAATGTCCAGACAACCTGGGCAGTTTTATTGGTACCACTGGAAGTTTGGTGTCAACTCAACCAAGTGCATGCAACCATGCGCCTGGCCTAAGCATAATTCTAAGACAGCGGGAAACGAGTAATCCCTCCCCAGGTCGCGACGACTGAGGAGGGGCGCCTAAACAGTCGCTTGTTTTATGTTAGAGACAGAAACTCTGGCTTGAATTTCTTGGTGGATACTGGCGCTGCTCTTAGCATCATCCCTCAAAATAAAACTGAGATTAGTCGAGAAACATCATCAATTACACTTCAAGCTGCAAATAAAACTAAAGTTGCGACATTTGGGCAGAAAAACTTAACCCTAGATTTGGGGTTCAGGAGGCAATTCCCTTGGGTTTTCACGGTAGCCGACTTAGATCTGGCAATACTGGGGATGGACTTTCTAGAGAGATACGAATTTCTAGTTGACACCAAGAAACGGCGATTAACACTAAAAGAAACTTCGTATTACACAAAAGGCAAAGAAAGTCACATCAGCTCTCTTAACTTGATTCAAACTCCTCCAGTAACAACAGCGAAATTCCAAGATATACTCGCGGAATTTCCAAACTTAACTAAACCAAACCCACAGCCTTCTAATGACAAACTAAAAGTAAGTCACACTATCAAAACCGAAGGTGCACCGGTTTCTGCAAAACCCAGGAGACTAGCACCAGATAAGCTCAAAATCGCTAGGGCCGAGTTTGATTATATGCTACAACTGGGTATTATCCGTCCCTCTGATAGTCAATGGGCATCCCCTTTGCATATTGTCCCAAAGAAGAATGAAGGTGACTGGCGACCGTGCGGGGATTACAGAGCCCTCAACCGTCAAACCGTACCAGATAGGTACCCAATACCGCATATCCAAGATTTCACAAACGGTTTACAGGGTATGAACATATTCACTAAAATTGACTTAGTCAGGGCATATCACAATATCCCAGTGGCTGATGAAGATATCCCCAAGACAGCTATTACAACACCCTTTGGCTTATTCGAGTTTGTACGCATGCCATTCGGCCTGAGAAATGCGGCACAGACATTTCAAAGATTCATAGACAATCTACTTCGAGATATGCCATTTGCGCAGGGGTATATAGACGACTTGTTAATTGCCAGCCCCGATTTGCAATCACACGAACAGCATGTAAAAACAGTGTTAAAAAGACTGGATGAACATGGAATAAACATACATCAAAGTAAGTGTGTTTTCGGTGTTCAAACTTTAGAATTTCTCGGTCACACAATAAGCCCAGAAGGGATTAAACCGATCAAAAAAGAAGTAGACACCATTAAACAATACCCCATACCTAGTTCTCTAACACAACTGAGAAGTTTTCTAGGTCTAATTAACTTTTATCGCAGATTCATACCAGGTTGTGCACAATTAATGCAACCTTTGATAGATTCACTAAAAGGAAAACCAAAAGAATTCAAACTGTCTTCTGACGCTGTCGAAGCTATTAAACAGCTTAAAGATAAATTAGCTCAAGCAACTACGTTGATGTATCCGAATTCTCTTTCCCCACTTGCTTTGATGGTGGATGCTTCTGATAAAGCAGTAGGCGGTACCCTTAACCAACTGGTTAAAAACGCCTGGAAACCAATTGCTTTCTTCTCAAAAAGACTCGCTCCAGCAGAGACAAGGTATTCTACCTTCGGGCGAGAACTTCTTGCAATCTACCTAACCATTAAACACTTCCGACACATGTTAGAAGGCAGGGAATTTATGGTCTTTACGGATCACAAACCACTAACGAATGCACTAAAAGCGAGAGCTGATAAATACTCACCTCGAGAAGTCCGACACCTTGACTATATATCACAGTTCACAAGCGATATCCGACATGTCAAAGGTCAGGACAATCAGGCGGCAGATGCTTTATCTAGGCTAGAAATAAACGTGCTACAGCAGTCTACAGTAAACTTCGAGACGTTGAGAAATGAACAAGAGCAGGATCCAGAATTACAAAACCTGCTTAAAACAAACAATTCAAGTCTTAATTTAAAGCAGTTCCCATCACCTGTCGATGGTATTCTAATCTACTGTGACACGACCAAGGCAATGCCGCGACCTTTCGTTCCTAAAAGTATGCGAAAGTTGATATATAATAACTTTCATTCTTTGTCTCATCCTGGGGGCAAAACTTCCACAAAATTATCAATGGCAGATATATATTTGGCGCAATTTTACAAAGGTGGTTTCCAATTGGGTTTAAAGGGTTCCCCA
>NW_017386073.1:265672-270070 GCF_000237925.1 Schistosoma mansoni
TGTTCAGCTGCGGAACTGGTTTTCGGAACAACTCTGAGACTACCAGGTGAATTTATTAACCCTAATACTAACAGTCAAAAACTTAATATAGAAAATTATGTAGATCAACTACGAGATCACATGTCTAAACTTAAGCCGATTAATACTCGTGAACAATCGCGCGCCGTATATATACCTAAAGACCTAAGCAATTGCACGCACGTCTGGATAAGATGTGACAAAATAAAAGCACCACTCAGTCCTCCATTTGAAGGTCCTTTCAAAGTCGTCTCAAGAAAATCTAAATATTTCGTGATAGAAAAACATGGAAACATCGACACAGTAAGTATTGATAGGCTAAAGCCGGCTTATCTAGATCATGAACCACCATACGTGTTGTTAGATCGTTTAACTGACAAATCCATTGCGGAATCGAAATGTAAAGATGATAAATCTTTACAAATGACTAAAACGGTTCGCTGGGCACATCCGATTAGTCAGTCAAGGATGTTGACAGTTTCGGCTGCAGGATAAAATCTAACCACGTAGCTAATCAGACCCTGCATCTACTTAAAAATAATTTTTTTTCCTCATTCCGCTTCACATACAACTCCCTAGACCTTTTACCTTGGATATATAAGTGTTATGTTAAATATTTTTTTTAAATACTGGACACATAAGCTAGGTATTCCGAAACGATGGCTGAGGATTTTAATCAAACTCATACAACTAACACTGGCAAATACAACGAATTCAAAAAGCAACCCAGGCGAGTTTTATAATTTCTTTTTCTGGTTAATTAACTATGTTGGTTGTACTTCTTATATATCTGTATACATTTTTCTATAGTATTATTATTAATACAAACAAAGAACTTGTACTGTTCCAATATGGCACTTTGACATATCAATCCGTCCTCTTGTTATCTTTCTCTCATATATCTGAGCAACTTATGGCCAACAAACGTCGTATTGAATGGGGTTTTGGTGAACAAAAACGCAGGCCCCACGCACTCGAACCTCTGCCCTCCTGAATGCTGGACCGTGTGCCTAGCCATTAGACCACATCAAACCACGGGGGAATGACTGCAATTTTTCCTTTTATCGACTAATCATTCATAATACTAATGAGTAAGAGGACTTACACACTTCTGAGGTGCAAACCAATTCCTTACTTGGATGAATTTACGAAATATTGCTTCAATATATCATGCATACCTAAATCAAACCAGAAAAGGGTATTTGACACAACTGTACTTGATCCGCATACTCCACACAATTTTTTTTGCTTCTTAACCGTATATTCGTTTCCGTTTTGTGGATTACTCTGATGCACCCTTGGTTACGCACCTAGTTGTAAAAGGCGGTCATCACTGGCTCAAGGTCATGCATTTGATCGATTTTGTTAAAGAGTCCAACTTCTAGCAAGTTCACCCTTTTACATATATGCATTACAAAAGAGTTCTTTTTTTTGTTGTTTTCATGGTTCTTCGTGCACAAGATATCTACACTATGTTTATTTCCTTCCAGAATACCAATCCGTTCTGGAGGCCAAGCACTTACATGAACCAAACAATTATCAATTGCATTTATGTATTTCCATTTTGTATCTTATTATTTTATGCAGGCAGTGGAGCAGTTCTTCAGGTTTGCTTGATTTTCACCATTACCTTTGAAGTAGACTCTTCTTTACTTTTTACTTGAGGGCGACTCAAGAGGCAGATGAGTAAACACCTGATAGTCGGTCTGAGCATGGAAAAATCGTACCTCACTAACATGGTGTTGGGTAGCCCGCTCGCGGCACTTCCTCAAATATTCTTATTCCACATTCTCACACTTTCTCTTGAAAGCACGCAGCAAACCGTCAGCAATAGTTGTAGAAAAGATCACATGCTACAAAATAAGATGACAAGCTAGTAAATGAAGAGACATCCATGGACTATCGTTGAAAGCGTTAGTCGTAACTGATTGTAAGTCAAATAGTGAGCGAGTCGATAATTTCGCCTTGGGATGAGAAATAGAACTAAGGTGTTTTCGATAGATAGGTTAATCGAACCGACGTTCTTACGGAAGTCGATTCTAGGGGGAAGCTAATGTAACAGCTCAGGTTGGTTGGTTAAGAGTTGACCTCAAACAACCAAGCATATGCTAAAACAGTATTGTCCAAGTATTCATTCACTCCCTTACTTTTTGTAAGCGTTATATTCCCTATTATCTTATATTGAATGTTGAGAGCCTTTGTTTGTCTGAACAGATAATCCCACGCTCCACTGTGACTGCGCGAAGATCGAAATAAAGACCTATTCCCTACTTCTCTGGTTTCTTCTATCAATAGCACGAGGGTTACCTTAAGGCACGAAAAGTCTGTCATAGGTTTATTTATTTATTTTTTATGACAGTATATTTTGTCACCACTAATACCTTCATGATATTCTTATCCATTGTTTTTCTACACTTTCACCGATCCTCTCGACACATCCACCCTTGTGTTAAGCATAGGTTTTGATTAGACTTCAGTCCTCGGCATTGATTTTTTCTTTCTTTCATCTCTATTTCCAATATTTTGTTCAATCCGCCTGCTATACGTCACTTTTTTATTATGCAACAAAAGAAAATAAAGGCCCTTGCTTGTAGGCGTCCAGCCAAACGTAGGAAAACTACGCAATCTAAAATTGCTACTGACAGTTTCAATGAGACGAGCTACTCCGTTCATCCGGAAGCAGACAAGCTTTTACCAGTTATCTCCATTCCAGACGTGTTGAAGACTCTGTTGGTGAACAATGATGATAATCACAACTGCAACCATACGAATGATATAAAAAGACTGCAAGTTGACATGAACATTCTCATTCCCCTCAAGTATCTCATCAACCCTAACCTCACAGAGACTTCAGATCAAATGAATGACATCAATAACTCCTTAGATCGTGTTGCATCAGAGGTATTTGAAAGAATAAGGTGATCTAGCAATGCAATTGTGTTTAATATACCGGACTCATATGCCCTTAAAAATATCAAAACTAGTCTGCTTAGAGCCAGCAATATGACACACATACCATGTGTATGCACAAGATTAAAAAGAAGTCACCCTGATATGCACTCACCGATCTTGTTCAAATTCAACTCATCTGTAGACGCTAGTGAGTTTTTAAATTCCTCCAATTCATTGAAACAGATTTTCAAAGATATTAAGATTCTACCAGATAGAACACCATGCCAACGAAAAGCAGGCCGAGATAACCACAGACTACCAGCATCAAACACCCAAGCGTATCATAATCCTAAAGGTCATAAAATTAAGTCCGATCCTAAGCGGATATCTAACTTTACGAATATGCAACCACCGAAAAACTCTCCTAAAGTTCAAAGCCCAAAAGAAAGTAGTCCCAATGTAGGTGATGCCCATCCTTTTAAGAATGTTGACTTAGATTCAACCCTAAGTAGTTGTATTGATCTCGAATGGGATAACACAGTCCAAGTCGCTGTTAGTGCAACAACCAGTTACAGTGACTGTGCAACGGATAACGGGAAAACTGGTCATAAAAATCATCTGCCTGACCACACGCTTAACGTCGATATACTCAAACCTAGCAAACCATCTCAAGCATCTTTAACAACACACGACCCTCCTCAAATTACGAAAAAGCCAAAATCAACCACAAACTTTGGAAATAAGCGTTCAGAACATATTCCCTATACGTCAGGTATAAATAGTAATCTAAATTGTAAACGGCCACTTGTTCGCACACATAGACCTGATAGCCTTCTTGGTCCGGCTCCCAATATGAATACTATTCCTTTACCAAATGTTATATCCAATAATAGTGAGAAGACTTTTTTTGTACTTCCGCCGGCTTTTCTGCCGGCAACAATAAACATACTTCAAATGCTGACAAAGTTGTCGAATCTATTTCCGATCGCAACACAACTCTCACCTTAGCCAATCCTACGAGTATTCATGTAAATACCGATTGTGATTTATACTCTAACCTGATTCACCATAGTACTTCTCAATTTCTTATTCTTTTGTTCAATGCCCGCTCTCTGCCCAATAAAATTACTCACCTCAAGACCCTTTTATTGCTTGTAAATCCAACTATTGTACTTATTACGGAAACGTGGTGCAATTCATCTATATCCGATCACTCCCTGCATATAGATAACTATGTTTTCTTTAGAACCGATAGATGTAATGGATTAGGGGGCGGTACACTTATCTATGTCCGTTCGGATATTCAGGCCTGCAAATTTGGGAATAAATCCCTTGATGCTATAGACGACTCTACCTGGGTTACTGTAAACTGTGGATCTCGGAATTATCTACTGGGTGGGATGCATATACAGACCACCACATGCAGACTCTAGGTTTGACAGATTACTAACAAACATCTTTTTCCATTGCTTCACACCAACCGCATAC
>NW_017386073.1:270270-330832 GCF_000237925.1 Schistosoma mansoni
TTTTAATCGCGTGTGAAGTAAATTCTCTTGGCGTGACCAAATTCTTCATAGTTAACGGAAGAATTATTGATGACCCCGATATTATTTGCGAACAATTCAGTCAGCATTTCTCGCAGTGCTATAACACTAGAACTGAAAGCTGTATCAATACATTTCCAATGCTGACATGCAGACACCTGTCGAAAATTGATTTCGTACCCTCCAACATCAAGCAGGCCATAACTGCCTTGAAAAAGTCCTATGACGGTGGACCTGACGGGATTCCCTCATCATTTGTGAAATATGGTAGTAGAGGATTCCCATTATTTTGTCTAAAACTTTTCGACCTATCTATGGAATATGGGGCCTATCCATCTGTATGGAAAACATCTCTTATCACCCCAGATTCAAAACCGGATCACGCAGTGATATTGTTAACTACAGACCAATTAATTTGACATCCGTGCTGTCAAGAACTATGGAAAAAAATCATCTACAAACAGCTATTATCATTTTTGCTTTCGGCTAATCTGATTAGCCCATCCCAACACGGGTTTATGACCAAACGCTCGTGCTTCACATCGCACCTGGAATTTTTTGATCAAATTACCCAGAGAAGGGATGTTGGTCAGTCAGTGATAATTCTGTACTTCGACTTTAGTAAGGCCTTCGAAAGCGTTTCACACAAACTTCTTATAAAACTCTCTTCATATAGAATACAGAATCCCCTTTTATCTTGGCTCAAGTCATTTTTAGAAGAACGTAGCCAAATTGTCCGCTTTGGATCTTTCTACTCCAAACCTGTGAATGTAACCAGTGGGGTTATACAAGGAAGTGTAATTGGTCCATTACTATTTCTCCTTTTTATCAATGACGTTTGCTCCCTCTTTCAATATGGTAAACCTTTTCTTTTTGCCGACGATCTAAAAGTGGTTTATTCATTCTCATCTCCCACAAAAGAAAGCTATATTTCAACGGTAATCCAAGAAGAAATAAACAAGTTGTACGAATGGACTACTTCGTGGAATTTGCCACTTAATGTTGACAAAAGTGGATTTATTAACATCGGCCGCTGCCTTAACTTAAATCTGGCTATACAAAAACATACACTGAAACCTCTCAACACTGTTCGTGACTTGGGTTTAAGATATAGCGACAGTTTGAACTTTTCTGAACACATTGCATCTCAAGCATCCAAAGCTAGAAAGCTCATCGGATTTATAATGATTAATTTCAATAATACCGAATCGAGATTATTATTATACAGAAAATGTATCTTATCAATTCTTGAATATGGTATTTTGGTTTTCAGTAATTGCAGGCATAATGACCTGATTAAAATTGAAGGTGTTCAAAGAAGGTTCACCAAAGCTGTTTTGGGGTATTCTGACAACAAAGACTATCACCAAAGATGTCAACAACTCAAACTAGAACCTCTCTGGATCAGGCGTATCAAATTAAACCTTATCTTTCTCTACCGGCTTCTTAACGGTATTTCTTACTCTTCGCTATCTACCCCTTCATACTCTATGATACCGTCCCACAATCTACGCAATAAGGAAAATATTCTAGCGATTCCAAAAACCCACACAAATTTGCGCCAGAATTTTTTCGTTATTCGCTACTCAACCATGTGGAATAGACTGCCAATGAACCTCCGATGCAGTGAAACTATAACCCGGTTCAGAAGTCTTCTTGATGATTTTCTTTCCGAATGTGGATTGTGTCACCTATTGAATATTAACGTGCTTAACAATGATTTATACAAAAAAGGTCCGTCATCTATCTAACTGACTGAAAAGCAAAGTGAAACCTTTGCAACTTTTCATGTCTATTCTATTTCACTTTTATTCATCTTAATATATAAAGTCTGCTTATGTTCGTATTTATAATTATTACTGTTATTATTATTATCATTATTGGTCTTTCGACACATTAGATATTCTTTTCATCTCTTCTTGTCTTTCTTAACATGTTTTACTCCTAAACATCCAAAGTCTACAATTAAAAACAAAAAACCCTATGTTCCACTTAAACAAATAATTTTTTTTTAAATATTCACAACATATATATAACATATGGAAACTTATATTTAATCATTCTTTGCAGTTAATTATGACTATGATAGCATCATACTAAATTATTATTATTGCACTAGTGTTTATACTAATACCCGGTTTCACTCTGTATACTGTTACATAAATCTACACGTATTTATCCGTAAGGGTTTATTATTGTTGTTATTATTATTTTAAAATTATTCGTTCATCTCAAAAGTCTATACCCATTACACTATTATGATCATGGTTGGACCCTTTCACCATGTGTTCATTTCTTTTCTCTCTCCTTTTTTTTCCTTCAAAATAAATATTATTCTTAAGATTACGAAGCTTTGGATTGAGACAATAACTTGAGTTACGTTGAATTCAACTTATCAGACCCGTTTTATCTTCACTATGTATATACACGACTCATACATATAGATTATCTTTTGCACTTAATTGAGACTTTCATAGCATCACCCAAAACTATGACTGTACACGCACAAACATTTATTCTAACGTCATATCTTACCGCAATAATAAGTTATTTACTTATTAATTTATTCTGTTTTATTTTATTTTTATTACTCATTTTGCTATACATACATAGTTGTTTATTCTTGTTAAAATATTTACGTATTCCGCGTCTCCTTTATTTCTATTTCCTTAGTTTCTTCCTTTCCTCCTCCAAAATCAATTCGAAATTCTTACCAATTACGCAGAACCTGATTTATTATTACTATTATTACTATTCTATTATTAATATTTTATTTTCCTTTTCCTTCCTTTCTCAAACATGGCATATGCAATGTTAACATTATTGAAAATTGTGTATTATTGCAATTTTGAAGAAACCCAAAATGGTTTCTTCACAGCACTTATGTACCCATAAGGTGTTTGTGAATAATAATAATAATAATAATAATAAACTAGATAGGTGTGGACCCCAATTAAAGTCAGATCAAGGTGATTGGAGAAACAACGGTTCTAAACAAATATTTCCACTCAGTTATTCGACTAATAATTATTCCCACAATAACCGATCTAAATTACAATAAATAGACAAATTTGTAAGGAATGTAGAAAAAACTTTCGAACGCGCCAAAATGTAATTGTTATTCTATCCCTTTCTGGATAAATCAAGTAAAAACCCGTTCAAAAGATAACAGTTTGTTGCTTTCTAACAAAAAGGGTTTCCGATTCTGGAAAAGTGCTCCAATTCACAATCAGAATGCACAATCTCAGTCAACTCAAGCAGCACACTCAACGAGAGGAGCAATGAATATGGTTGCCGCTAAGATTAAGTATCAACTAAAACAACATAAATACAACTCAGGAAGAAACATACAAACACAGTAAAGGCAAAAGAAAAGTAAGAAAACTGTGATAAAATAAAATATAACCATCTCAAATGGAATCAAAAACACTCACAAAAATGTCCAACTAAAGAAATCAGTAAGAACAAGTTGCAAGTGTATGCGTGGAGGGATTTTCACACCCAAAACCCTCAAAATGTGTCTTACAGTGTCACTCGACGTATTCCTTACTGAAATTCGACAAATCGTCTCAATTTCAAAAATGTATTTTATTTTGGCTGAGTTTTTCTTAATTTTTATTGTATTAAAACTTTGCGTCCCCGTCTAATTTCTGCCGACAGCTATCTTGTAAAATCACTTTGACTGGTAGTATAATTGGCGCTATAAACCTGACTAGGTAGAAGATAGACGCCAAGTACGATGAAATATTTCCTCTGGCTAGGTTTCCATGATCCTCATGAACTTGGAAACATAATTCGTCTGTTCGGGCGTTCTATTTTATTACCAGAGTTCTCTAATTCGTCTCAATGGACTAACAGAAGGTAAAGTTTCCTTCAATACGATCTTCCTCAGGAACGAACTCCTACACTTCGACACTATTACTAGTCCACTTATTTAAGTTGAATCCTCCCAGACTTAGGAGTTTATCGAAATGTGAATATGTCAGTTTGGCTTCTTTCATAGCTTTCAAACTTATCAATAAATCGTTCACAAAGGACTGTTCCTTAGCTGATTGCGCAACAACCCCGGGGAATTTATCTTGATCATCAGAAATCGTTTTCTGAAAGGCAAATGTGGTGCAACATAGCGATAGGGTTACTCCGAACAGATGGACTTTCATTCTATAGACCTCTGGCTCCTTTTATAAGTCCCCACCTGGACACCACAAATACCTGAGAGCGTCTCGATCATGCACCGGTAGTACTACTTGGTGGGACATGACTTCAATGTCCGCCACAAGACCTATTGGTCGTTGCCGAGGCCTGGTGAATACGTCTACTAAGTTACTGACTAAATCAGGCCTAGAATAAAGATTCTTGTTTAAAGACGTTCCAGCGTACACTATTCTTGACTTGTTGAGCTCCTTGGAATGGAAGACAGGGTGATAAAGAAGGTAACAAATTCGTCCGTCAGAGTATTCATCGTTTACCTTTTCGGTGTTGTCTCATTCTATATACTGAGTCATGGCGCCCTCATGGTCTTGTAGCAACTTCGTATCCCGAATAAATGGACCTTTCAAACAGCTTGGTCCGCGTTATGCTAATTTCTTGTTATTAGGTAACTTGTGTTCGTGCCTCCAAGGTATAGCAATTTGACAGTGCCCATTTAACTTTTGCACTGAGTTTGATATAGCACTGAATGCTATATGATCTTCCACAGACATTGATGTAGTGCGACCAGATGAATCTTTGAATTCAGTTGAGTATAATTGTTCAAACTTATCCTTTGATTTCTCTTTATCTGAGAGGTAGTTAAGTAAACGGTTGCTTTCATGAATTTCCCCGTAGGGGCCGAACAGCGGCCAAGCTAATAGAGTCCTCACAGCAGACGGTTCATTCATCTTTCCGGTTCTTACCTCTTTCACCCGTGTACGCTCGGTGTGCTACACCCAATCAACAGTTTAACATTCTCGTCTTCAGCCCTCGGAAAACTTATGTCTATTAAATGAAAACAGGATGCCATTTGATTCGCCGTTGGCACAGTCATGTAAACCGTCAGTAGTTTTTTAACACTTTCCTCCGTATAGAACTGGGTAAGCACCTTCACTGCTATCTCTCTGTTCTTCCTGCTTCCTGTGTAACAGGGTATGGTGTCTCCAACCGCATCCTTCAACAGCACATGACCTTGGTGATCGACAGTTTTTGCTACATGGCAAGCCTTTGGACAAACATTGCGCAACTTGTGTCTAGGAACAAATTCTTTCCTTTCTCTAACATTCTTGTCTTTAAACTTCCGATACTAATCTACAGAATGCTTACCTGGGCACTCCAAACAGGGTGAACTACGTAAGGGAACATTGTCATCACTAGTAGTCGCATAAGATATCCTTGCCGCGTTGTAATCTGCACTAATTTTCCCTTTAAAGCATCAACATCCCTAGTGTCACTATTACTACCGCGGTTGACGAGTAGTCCTTATCGGGTATTAGCCATATCAACTTATTGCTTTACAAACTCAGTAGGATCGGCGAACAGAGGCTCACGACCACCTCTTATAATCTGAAAAGCTACCTTTAGCCACTTCTTTTGAAGATGCGCCGGTAATTTCGGAACCAGAGTGTCAATAGTTCTAGAAGAGTTCATGTCATAAATGTAATTCATCCGTTTGATTGTCAGACCACATTCTTTCATTTCTCGAGACAATCTTCTTAAAATATCTGGTTGATTACTTCTTATATTGGGAAAATTTAACAAGTTGTCGATGGACGTTTCCTCTACAAGCTTGAAGGTAACCAATATCCGGTTCTATTATAGTACAATGAAGGATGGCAGCTTTCGCTTCGCCGTCACAATATTGAATCAATTAATTTGGGTTAGCTCTAAATCCAATATTCTCACTCCCGACGTATTCCTCAGAATTTCTAATTAAATTCCAGTGATTTATCGGTGTACCACCAACTCATAAGATTTCTCTTTTTGGTAAATACAGATATTTTTAATATTACATCCTCGTCGTTGCTTACAGATCGGCCGAAGCTTTCATTTCCCTGGCGGCGTAACGTTTCCAGCTCAATTTCTTTTTTCTAACTGGGTTATGCGTACCCTATGTCACTCTAGTCCTATGATGCTATTGGTTTTGGGTTTGTCCTTTTGAGTTGGTCCTCATCATAAACTCTCAGATGATTCGGTGGTAACTCTGAAATCTCATTGGTATCGTAATATTTATTGGAAGTCATTTCAGTAAGTATATCGAATTAACTGTTTGAAACTTTGTAGTAGGTAATTTCCTACAGGTACAACTCCAAGTTATTCTCTAGACTATCGAGCACAGAGTCTTGGTTTCGCGAAAGTCAGAACAAGAAACTATTTGGCTTAGTAAACTTTATCTGTTTCTAAAACGTAAATTAATAAGATCAGTATACAAATAAACAGTACAGTCGATTACATAGGGAAAAGGATAGACATAAATACCGAAAAGTAACTAGATGATAGGAAAAATGAGTCAACAAGGCGAATATTGTTACACAATGAACATGAAATTGTGATTGATGGATGAACAAGACAGTCATACAAGGTCAAAAGAAGTTAATGTGGTGGTGAGCGTTTCATTTCATCACTGGTGGGTTCGTTTATCGATTACACTGTACAGTGACTATCGCCTTAAGTATTTAGGTTTATGAATCGTCTATTACATTATTTGCCAGGGAAGACATTGTTCAGACAATAAAGTAACCGAATTCAGGTACTATCGTGCTGAACTGATATAGTGGCTGAAATATTACTTACTTTTTAGTCAAACAAGCATTCCAAATAAACCGCATGGCCTAGTATTGAAGTTAAAAATTGGTGAACGAATATCTCTGGATCGCAAACTATAATATAATCGGACTGCTGAGATCTAATGAGGCTAAAAACCTGTAATGTTTCAGAAGCACCTAAAACAACAATATCAATTTCCAACTGGCTAATCCTTAATCAGCACTATAACTAGTTAAACATTATGGTTTCAGAATATCGTCATAAAGCATTGACATGACTTGACAATCACGTATTATGATTGATAAAATTGATGAAACTATTAACAAAATCAGTCACCAAATTAGCTTGTAATTACTACTAAATAGTGTTGTTTTCTTGTGGTCATCTTTATCTATTACAGATGATTCCAGTGTGTTTCTCCATCAGTCGCTCATTCAGTCAGTGTAATCGGGGGTTTCTTGGCACAACCATGCATGAAAATCATCAGTATAAGCGGTCAAGCAAATCTTCTACACACTGAAAACACTGTCCAATTCATCCCAACACTGATTAAGGTTCAAGCCATTATCACAGACATGAGTTGAGAGTTGTAGCCCCCCTTGGTTACAGATTATGTTCTCCCTGATAATCACACGAACATCACACACTGTTTATCATCTTGTAAAGATTTTAGTTAGCCGGAAGCATCGTGCAGCACCTATGTTTATGGTACATATGCTTGATGGGTTTCAACAATTTTTAATCGATATATTGATAACTAACTTATGAGAAACTTGATACTTGCGACTGACTTGTATGAACCATCAGCCGGGGAATATGAACATAAATGACACTGAGTCAAGAACATGTCTCTTACGGATACACTCATGTTTAACTAATTACTGCCAGCTATTTGTCCAAAACTCACATAATTATCACTTTTCACACATGGAAAGAATTTTTGATAACAATTCGTATGTGTTAGTAATATTACTAAATTCTATCATGATTAAGTAGTAATGAGGTCAAGAAAATCTCCCCGTAACTTAATAAACCGTATCAAACCAAGGAAACCAACTAGAACGCTGGTTGGAATTCTTCATTTCCACTGTTATATTTTTGTTCTTTCGGTTAGTCTACTCATGCAGATGCAATTGGAAATCAACTGATATGGACAGCTTACTGAAATTGGCTTTTTTGACTTTATGATCTAAACGAAATATAATACCAATAATAAAACTTCTGCAATATTGATTGTTTTCAATATTTCTAAATGCGAAACACTTGTACTATCTACAAGTTAAACTATTAACCAAGGACCATTATTACTCATCTTACGGCGGTTTATTAAAATATCTCTACACGAAGTCATTCCTAATTGTTATGGTCCCACTTTGATCATCTCCTATATAATCTTCACAAAGATTTTCATTTTTTGTGTTGTAAAAAAAGATTTTGAAATCGCCATATGTCTTTCTTGACTGAAGGCTACTGCTTTCTTTTCGATTTACGTTTCAGCTTATTAATAGCCGGAGAATTCGTATTATTCATGATAACATCAGGCGCGCGACAATCTCGTTCAATTCGGCATCGAACCAACGTCAGGTTGATTCTGGTAGGAGAGGAGTATAGTGACATTGAGCCCCAACAACACAATCATCAAAGCTGAACATGAGACAACTAGGAGGATAGATATTTAATTTTTAATCAGGAGAAAAAACCAACAATGAAGCGTTTTCGAGTAAGTTGAATTAAAATGCATTAAAACACAAACTCTGTGTCCTATTCAAACGGTTCTTCCTCAACAAAGATAATGAGTTATATTAAAGTACAAAGTTCCTCAAACGGTACAGCCTGTAAAAGGCATTCAGGAGTTCGTCTAACACGAGCCAACGTGCTAAAAACAAAAGGGATAGTTAATAAACAGGAGTTCTATACCTGGAAACCGATCAGAATATTCTCCATAAGGTGGGATTAGAAATCAGTGGGGATTTCAGTAACCTTTCCATGCATACGATCAAAGGCTGACGGTAGTACACTGAACCATACCGTCCCCTTGAGTCTGGCCAAAGAAACAAGTAAATGACAAAACTGTCCAATGAAATGTTATGGGGAGATTTTCACAGTTTTGTTCCCGTTACGCTGACAGTTGCGCTGATTATTCGTTTAGATAATATCGGTGTAACGGTCGAATGAGTAAATTCAAAGAAATACAAATACCATGGTATGGTTCGTGAAGAGTTCCAGATGTCGTCTAGAAATTTGTCAAACCCGTGTTACATGTAAATGAACGGAAAACGGGGTTAAGGTGACCTACATGTAATAAGGAATTCGATTCATTATCTGCCATGTGAGATAACATCAAATGCAAAGCGTATACTTTATATTGGTAAAACTGGTAATCACCGTTGTAACAAAAGTTTAGAAGCTGTAGAAAATGTGGACGTTCCGTAAAATGCTTATGCAGAAATCTTGTCATTTACCGTCAAGTAACATGTTACTTACGGTAATACGACGGAGAGCTTGGTTAAGACTTAGACTGCGATCGCTTGTGTATATGCAATACGTTTTTCCACAGTAGGTTGACTTACGAGGGATACATTTACATGGTCTTCACTAAAACTTGACGGAGATGATACAATATATGACTATTTTATGTGAGAGTAACAAGGACATATTACTAGGCCACATGAATATAATACAAAGTAATATAATGACATTTTGAAACTCTCCTGTGTTGCTCTCGCTTTTAAATAGTAGAGTTTTGAAGTTGACAGTAGTTCGAATTCGGATTATGTACGAGGTATTGTTGATTTAATTCTTGGTTCGGAATTACTCTGTAGACTGAATTTGTATAGGTTGAAAAGTAATTTGGACCAAATACCTAGCATCGCCAGTGTGAATCACTAACGCAGATGATCTGTGTCAAGTTATTGGAAGCCTGCTCGAGTTAGACGGGGATAATGTGATCAACCAGCTGACATCGAAGTAACACCTCGAGACTAATACATAGAGTGAATTACCCCTCCGTCATATCCAGGTACTATGGCTGCTTAAATGACCATACTGCACGAACAAAGTTATTACAGAAATATGCTGCTTACGGTAGATAAACGAAACAGAGTGCGGCATAGCATGCTATTAACTGATCCATGTTGGTTTTCCTTGGTCTTGATGGGAATCGACAAACTGTTCGGCACTCAGTGACCCAACTGCCGGATGATTTTGCTAGGGCTTAGAGACTTTATGACATTTCACTGGCCCTAAGAGTCAAAACGTCAATAGGCACATCAAAAGAACTCGTCACCGTCTTGGACTTCACCATGCATTTAGGAAGATACTGCTGTAGACCGTCAACGTTGATGATCTATGTCGAATGATTAGAGGCCTACTAGAGTTAGACGGGAACGGTGTATCGAACGAGCTAACTTCGAAGTCACACCTTGCGGTCAGCATCTAAGATGGATTACCACATTCGACGTATGAAACTACTATGTCTGCTTTGAAGACTGCATAACACAAAGAGCGTGATTACGTAAATATATTAGTAAGAATGAGTACAGAGATTTTAATGAGACCACCACCGCATGAGCTAGTCCATAGCGTATGATTAACTGATGCGCGCTTTTTTGTCCTCGACTTTAACGGGGATAGATGATCTGTTCGATATTCAGTGACTCAACTCCCGGATGATTTGGCTAGGGCTTATGGACATTTCACTGCCCCTACACAGCAAGCCTCGTCTTATATATACCATTTTAATTTAACATTCTGGCACATTCTAAATTTTAACTCCTATTTCCGGTTATCAGGTTGCTTCAATCTTACACTTGTATTTATGATAGTTGTTCTTGACTGCTTTTACCATTAAACATAAATGGGTTCAGTGCGCTTACCTAGTGATTGGATCACTTGATCTCCAAGTTTTTACTCAGGTTTTTTTAAATAAACGCCTAGGACACAGAGTACAATCATACTAGACGCAAACCTTCCAAAGGCTGAAAGTTACATCACCCTAACGGAAGTAATGACGATCGAAAATACCACATGAGGACAGAAGTTAATTTGGGCGAAAGACTTCAATTTATTTGACCTTTTGCTGAAGAAAGTCCAGCAGAAAGTGTTAAGTGAAATAAAAGTTTGTATATGGTGTCGAGTTGCGATTGGATATGATCACCACTATAGGAAGATTACGTTCCAGATATCGAGTTGGATCAATCGGTAACTCAAGAACCAGAAGGCTGTTGACAGTTGAATTAATATATATTTGTTGGCGATCTCAAGGTATCGGAAGAATACCGAGACGTGTCAAAGTTTAGGAGCGGAACAGCCGAGCGTAAGCGAGTTCAAGCAAGGTAACAGGCAAAGGAAGGAAAAGTGTCTTTTGTACACTTAAAAAATCAAGTAAAGTAAAACAATCACTGATACAATTGGTTATAGTAATAATTGTTTCAATTATACCAATCGCATTCTCGTCACAAAAGTAGGTCACTATAAGTTCATTACTAATAGCCTCTGATGACGCTATTTGACTTTAGAAGCGAAAGTAATGTGCTTAGATCAAGCAGAGTTCGGGAAATCAGTGTGATGAAGCCATTCAAACTTCTTACTGCTTTATGACTTTTCGCCTTTAGTTTTATCTTTTCACTAATTGTTGTGCCTAATTACTGAGTCGGAATAATTTGCTTTCTCAAAGGGATAGTTTTATTTCATTTTGACACAGGGTTACAAAAGTTACCAGTTAGTTCAGATGAACGAAGTAATTTTTTTTATTATACAGTGATTAAAAATCCAGTATGTTCATTAGTTTGTTTGCATATCTTTGCGGTGTACTGTCTCGTTTGCGGGAAGTTTGGTTTCTTTGGCTATGGAGCGAACTAAACCTGTAAGGCCTTAGGGATACTTAAATCCATAAAAGTTCTCCAGTTAACGACACTTATTTAGTTTCGGTCTGCTAAAAAAGTGTTAGTGTCACCCACCTGTACATGGTACTTTTCAAGTTGTATACCACACTACAGGACACTCACTGTAACCTAGTAACGAATCCTTCCGTTTTGATATCTTAATTTGTTCATATAGTTTTGAGTTAGTTATAGCTGAGGTAGTTTCTCCAATTACACGGAAAAAAACTATCAAGGTTTCGGATTTGAAATATCAGAGCGGTGTGGATCTACATTTCATTATTCGTTACCTACAAATAATTATGCTTTTATTAGTTGTTCCGAGTTGTCTTAAGCATGTAATCGGTTCGGCAGTGTCGTAAATCGGTGTTAAGTTCTGGCCAACAAGCAGGAAATGACCTAAGTCTCCATTGATGTGTGTTTGCTTATGGTCTAATCATACAATTGTTAGTTGGTCCAAAATATTGTCTAGTCTCCAAAGTTTGATTCCGTGTTCCCACCTATTTGCTCACGGTTCAGTCAATTTTTAGGGACCGTAATTATTGTTGTTATTCTGTGTAAAGGGTTTGTATATAGTCCTTAATCTCACTCAGAACTCCACCGACTTTCATGGCGGTGTGTCATCAGTTAAGATTCCCATTAGCGTACAAACTAACTTATTAGTGTTAAACTGGTCTTATACGGAGTTTTTGATTTAATTTCCAACCTAATCAACCGGTCAATATTTATCGGGACTAGTTGTCATACTGCGTCTGCACATGCAGATGAAATCAACAATATGAGTAGCATAACAGTCAAGAAATGATACTATCAATGGAATTAAAAAATAATAATAATAGCGAACATAGTTTAAAGCGAAAAAACGCCCTCTGTGAGTAAAAATGTGGAGTAATATCGAAAATCAAGATTTTCGGAATATAAAGTAGAAACTTACCTTCGTCACTGATCGTTTTATTTATTTATTTATGTATTTATTTATTTAAACACATGAATATTGGTACAAGGAAGCACCAGATACATATGCGCCATAAAAATCTCATTCGATTTGCTTGAGGGCTGTGATAATGCCCAGGTGCCCAAACTGAAGCAGATGGTTTTCTTAGGGGCTCACACCCGGAGCCTTTGACCTAAAGGTCTAACCCACAAGGCAGTGGAGTATCGTGAGGAGATGCAGTCCCATGGTAGCCGGTGACCGACGATTGATTCATACTCCAGTTGTTACCTTAGGAT
Organism: Schistosoma mansoni; assembly: GCF_000237925.1. Lineage (NCBI taxonomy): Eukaryota > Metazoa > Platyhelminthes > Trematoda > Strigeidida > Schistosomatidae > Schistosoma > Schistosoma mansoni. Next base: position 283,137 of record NW_017386073.1, read on the forward strand.
ACTGGAGTCCATGTGCACCATTGGTTTGGAATCAGGGTTTTCCAACTCCCCTAGGTGGACTTTCTGTGTCCACCAACCCGGTTAAAGCACCGGACATTCGCTTTTCGTCCTCTCACTTTCGTAAACAACACCCCCGCCACGAGAAGGCAGTGAGTAGGACTTCCCTGACAGAGGCTATATACGCGTGGCTATGTGAGAGCATTTCGAGAGGGAGAGCGGACTCTCCCTACTCTCGGCCGTACCAGGGCATTTGGGGGCCGTCGCTGATTGACTTTTAATGGGCCAAACGTCATTCCATATGCTTACTTTTGGGGAGTCGAATGGGGGTAAATAGACCCCGAAACTGGCAATATCAAGCTGTATGTGATTAGTAATGATATTTGTCTTGATGAGTTCAGTTAATTTAAATATACTGGATTACATGCTTCTATGGGCTGTTTGAACGTAAAGCTTGAAAATGAAGAATATTCTCAGGACACGTTCCCCAGATAGCTCCAATTATTTACTAAAATTTTTAAGTCACTACACAAATGTCTATGATTTCTACAAAAAAGTGGAAATGAGTTATGTTGTACGTTTGACTTAAGTTTATACAATTACTTAATGAGGAAGTACCTGTTTACTCAGTTATAAAATACCTTAGTTATATGGTTGAAAGGCATCTATTCGTGACTTGTAGGGTGGCGAATAACAGACGACCTTGTGAGACCTTACAAAGAAACAATGACAGTTCAGGATAACCATAATCTTGGGAATTTTACTGATATCAAACCGTTTGAATACTCTACCAAACATGGACAAATGTAGTATCTAACCTGTCAATGAATTGATCATTTTTACTACCTAGTAGTAGTTACTCAGGTTGGGTATTGTCCGTCTCTAATGATATCCAGGAGAAAATATATACTAATTAGTGTGAATATCTTACCGAAACGTTTTCTTGTGGTTGGTAATGCTGGAGTAATTTCCTTTTTTAGATTTTCCACGTAATATTTAGAAAAGACGGAAAGAGTTTACTTATCACGACGTTTGCAGAACTTGAAGGAATTCCATTTTAAGAACAACTAATAACAAGGGTGTTTAGCTTTCTCTATCGGTTGGGACTTAAGAATCGCTAAATTGCAATTGTCCACAGTCAAATATATAAGATTAGCTGATCAGTTTTCGTAAAGCTATCAGAGGTAAGCACCAGTAGGCATATTTATTTGCAGTTCTCTAGCTGTCAAAATTTTATTTTGGAGGGAAGTAAATGACTTGAAAGTTATGTAACGGGTATTCTAGTGTAAGAGCTTGATTCATACTAAGGCACTTTTTTGTGGCAAATTCATAATATGTCTTGTCTATGGTTAATCTTAGCGTCAGTAAAAGTATTATTCCTGGGAAGTATATTTAGGAAAGATGACTGAAAAAACAAAGTATGTGGTTAGATAACCAATTTTTGTTATTTTGTTCCTTTTTGCTAAATGTGGCTAACACTAATTGGTTTTACATCTGACTACTTTGTATCAACCTTTTGTTTTCTCAAAAATCCTCTTACATAGAAATCAACTTCTGAAAAGATCGTCACAGATTATCAAAAGGCACATAAACGCGCTGAACTTGAACGTTTACGTATAGCCAGAGAGCATCAAAGGGAACTTGAAAGAAAACAAAAGAAATTGGAGAAGGTTTTTCTTTTCGATTATCTAAACTTTTCTGACTAGGAAAGGCAGCAACGAGAAAGACAGGAAAAGAGAGATGCTGAGGAACGTAAGAAAGAAGAGAAGCGTCTGAAACGTAAGGAAGAGCAGCGCAAAAAAGAAGAGGAAAGAGAAAATGAACGTAAAAAGAAGGAGTATGTTTCATGTCATTCAAATTTCTTAGTTCTGTTTGTTTTCTATATTCATATCATCGCTTTTTGTTTCAGAGAGGAAAAACGCAAGAAAGAGGAAGAAAAGTTGCAAAAAGAGCAAGAAAAGAAAAGGGAAGAAGAGTTGAAAACTCAGAGAGAAGAAAAACAACGGGCAGTTTTGTTAGGATTTCTTGTGAAATCAGAAATCAGAAAGGTCTTTTAGTTTTCACTTATTGTTTTATTTGTTTTTCAGGAAACTAATACCATCTCTGGTACAGACTGTGGACCATTTATACAATTTGAAGTCAGAAAGGATATGAGAATGGCTCCTTTACACAGAATGTCACAGGCTTTACTTTCCTCAAAACAAAGCAACATAGAAAACTTAAGACATGCATGGGTAGACGGAAACGATAAAGATGCAGCTTCATCACTTGGGTTATTTAAATTCGGACGTGCTAACTATCTTCATGAACTACGAACAGGACAGATATTACCATTATCCTACCCAAGTACTTGGCCAATGTACGTTATCCTTAATATATATATATATATATATATGGATGAAACAACCAGTCCACTCAGTCATTGTATTTAAGTGGATACCCTCGGAATTTGGATATAGTTTAAGGGCATTTGACTTATGAGAGAGAAGGTCTTCCAAAAACTAACTTGTAAATATTATAGTAATCGGTTATTTTGTCTACGATCTTTAGAAGACCTTCAGTTGAAAGATTTATACTTAAAAGTTTGTAAGCAAAAACATTCTGCTTCCATCAAATTGACTTTAGCAAAGTTGGTTTTGAATGACAAAAGCAAACATCCATATCAGCCACTGCTAGTTATCATCAGTTCAAATCACAGTTTCCTGTGAATGACCATAAAAGTTAGAAACTGATAAGATCCATCTGGTTATGAGTTTACCTCCCGACCATAGCTGCTACCTTGACGTGATTATCGGGGTTATATAATGGAATGATCCAATCTATCTATATTGGGTGGGACACTTGTTCCTTTAAGTCTTACCATACCGACCAGGTCGGTTTTAGAACGGTAAGACCGAAAGCAGAAACTTGAGGTCCACGGACATAGTCATACTGCTAACTGCACAAGGGTGTGACGGCAGTAATGTGTTTCCCTCAGATAACCATCATCTATGACAGTACTTCATTCTCAAAACAAAAGTAAGGGACTAGAAGGGGCTTACTCTAAAATTTTCATCTTATTCTACAGATTTTCGACTTCGGTGGTCGGGGCTTTTGCAATACGGAGCTAACATATCAAAAACTCTACACAAAAGGTAAATGTGTAATCGGCCTCCAGGAGTTGTTCCCTGGGTGCTGTGGTCATGCTCTCAGATTGCTAAGATCACCACTAATCCAGTTTTTTCTCTCAGGTTTATCAAATATCAAGTATCTTTCCGTGGTGTGAGGGTTCGGTGAGTGACAACTGCCTTCATAGCTGTAGCGACACGTGAGATCACCTTGATCATAACCAGACCCCATCTTCATCACCAAATATCTCTTCTATCAACTCTCACCTTCTGTATTTGACTTCCTCAAAACGTGCTGTCAATACTAACGGTTCAGGTTCACAAAATGCTATTTCAGATCTCCTGAAACCTCGCTTCGAACTATGTGTTTCAGCTTTCAATGTCCGAACCCTATGTCAAATCGAACAACAGAGGTCACTGGCTATGACCCTAGAATCTCGTTCCATCAACTAATGCTGTGTCTCCAAAACACGCTTATATGATCCTAGCTTGGTGATTCACTTGACTTCACCCAGCCAGTATAGGGAGCAAACGTAATACACCATTTATGTATCTAGAGATGTGACAGCAACTTGTGATCATTCCGGCATAGATATAGAAGTAAATCTGAAATCCGAACAAGAAGCTCTTATCGGGATTCTTAACATCAACCGCTTATCTAGTGTCCGTCCCAATGGTGAAATAGAAAATCAGAAAAGGGAACACACCGTTGCCATTTTATCGTTTTTGCCTATGGGCTCACTGACTACTGTCCTTATAGAGTTAACAACGAGTTTTACATGAAACTTCATGGTCTCTTTCAGAAAGGCACCTGCTCAGATGTTGTAGTTGTAGCAGGTGATTTTCACCCTATAGTTTGTAGTCTGAGTCAAACTAAAAGTCGAGTAGGTCGTATAGCGTTCCAGCTCCACAAACAAATAACGACGACTGTCTGTTGTAATTTTGCTCAAACAACTAATTATTCCTAGCAGGTAAAAACGTTAAGTACAACGAATGATACTACCTAACCTGGTAACCCCCGACATCAATACAAAGATGAACACACATAGGTCATATCACCATAAGCGATTGTTAGAGAGGCTCAATAGGAAATTACCTCTTCTACTGGAGTAGACGCTTAGACTCCGTCTATGCCCCAGAAGTAGTAGCACACATTTCTATTCGTTTTACTGGACGTAGGAAAGTCATAGCAAGAAGACTCCTTCGATATCAATCCGAAGATAAGAATATGAAGGATACATTCAGTTAAGAATTAGCTAAGCACCTAGTTGATTGTTAGGAAACAGTTCATTTTGAACAAGCTTGAAAAAGTATCCATGCAGCCGTAAATACAGCAATCACATTTATCAACAACTTAACTCATAAGTCTGTGAAAGATTAAGAGATTCTAGCAGCGTCTACTGGATTAATAAAGGTTCGAAAACATCCTATCGAATAACGATAAAGATCAACGATAAATGGTTTACTCAATCATCGTGATCAATATTAAGCAACGAAAGCGAGGTAGATGAAAAAACATTGGTGACGGGTAACGCTAGACAATGCTACTAACTGATCAAGAAAGCAAGCATTCAAAAGGCAAGTGTGAGACTACCTTTGTAAAGGACCAAACTTTTGTTCACTCTTAATCTGGGAGATTCGATAGATGGACAGAACATTTTAGGGAATAGTTCAACTGGCCTTCAGCCACCTTTCAGTTATCATCTATCCCTAGCCAACCTGAATGGCAAATCAGCATGAGTTCCTCAGCCCTTAGTGAATTAGGAAAGGTTATAGGTAATCCAAAATGAGAGAGCAGCAAGCTCTGATGTCTCGACCCCAGAGATCTTTAGGGATGATGGTTCAGTTTTAGTGTCTTAGTTGACTGAAATCTTACCTAGAGTCTGGGAATTAGACGTAACCTGACTAGTCTCGATTGCTGACCATTGTCTAATCTACAAAAGGACAAAAATCGTGTGATAACCACAGAGGAATCAGTTTGACTGATGTGATATCTAAAATATCAGCTTCAACAATCACCCAACGCTTATCCTGTTCTGGTAAAGAATAAACTAAGTAAAATTAGGCTAGTTTTAGAAGACGTGTTTGGATGGAATACATATATGACACAGTCCTATTTGGTGAAAACGTTATCAAAATACAGCCATTTGATCTATTTGAGCAACAATTCTAGCATGTTTAGGATGGTTTTTTTTAAGTGCAAAATGTTTCAGGACTAGTTTGCGTCTATACCTTAACTAGTGATAAGAAGTTAAGTAGTTGAGTGGATTGAATACTTCACTTATCTAGGAAGTATAAGCAACCCTTGTGGGTTGGTGTCTAACAAAGCTTCGTGATGGATTCAGAAAGTTCTGTTAGCGTTTCCCAACTTGTGTCACGTGTAGCGTAGGTAAGATGTCCGTTTTTCAATAAAAGAGTGAATATACTGAACAGAATTCTGCTCTGTGTTACTCGATGGCTTTGATAAATGGTTTGTGTGGGTGAAAGACATGTGTAGGTTGCAGTCTTTCGATCATAGATGTTTTCAAGAAATTGCTCGCGTATCGTGGAACAGTTGAGAAGGCATTGTTGAGATTAAGGATAAGGTACCAGGCAAAGGTAATAAGTAGGTTGATGAAGTAGTGAATCTTCACTGACTAAGGTGTTTATGACATGTGTTCTGTATATCTAACCATCACCTATCTCGACGAGTGATGCTTGTTCGTGTAGAAACAAGTTGGAAAACATCGAGGAGCGACAAAACAAAAACTAGGTATCACTCGACGTTACTGCTGCTGGTTTGAGCCATGTTGTTAAGTGCAGACTACCTGATTGGGGTCCGTGAGATAACCGCTACCAGTGGTTGAGAGACATGGCTCACGGTCTATCCCAGTGGCGCGGAGGCATTCATATGTTACTTCTCTATAGGTCAATGTTTCCAGTATTCCTCTATACATACCTTTCGATTGTTTTTTCGAACTATATTCTCAATATTTAGTCTTTCTTATGGATGTTGCTACATTATTTCGGTTCCTTTGACGTACATCTTAATTTCATCTCGTCGACCTAATGTGATATGACAACTTGGGTCAACGCCTATTTGTGCATGGCTCTTTGTTGTAAACTGATTTTCTGAGTTCACTCTTCTCAAGCAGCTTTGGCTGACATACATTTTTTGTCTATTTTTTGTTGATTATTTCTAACTGACTGTCCCAAGTACTAGTTGTCTGTCGAAAAATTATTAATCCAAAGCTATTCAAGTTCCCAAAAGTAACTCAGAATCTGAAGTTTACGGTTAAGTACACTAATTTTTTCTACACCTATCTGTCATTTGGTTCAGTTTTGTTTCGGTGTGCTTTCAATACAACAAAATTTGTCATAATCTGATGATGGGATAATTCACTCGACGACTATAGACAACAGGTTTTCCATCTGTAATTTGCACTGTGAATGGTTGTTGGATGTTTAGTGAACGCCTTGTTTCGTTGCGATGCCTTTCGAAGTTCTCTCTGTTAGCTCCAAATGAACTAACTACAAAATTTTTCAACAACTGTTTTTGGTTTCAATAGGCAATAATAGACTTAAAGTTTAGTCTTGTCCATATAGAAGTAGTTCAAAACCATCATTCTGAATAACAGCTATTGTAACTTATAGTTTTAGATTGTTTCTCAGTGTTTACCCCTTCATTAAAAAGTGACTTGTTTTCGTCTTATCACTGTTCATGGCCTATATTTAAGTTTAAACAGCTATTGATTTGTAACTTTTGACAATACTTTCTCAATATTTTTTATTCTCTTGACTTTCGGCCATAAATAAGATTCCTTATCAATTCGCCTTTTAATTTGGTAGCTCTTGGGATTTCTTTTAGTTTGATTATGGTTTCTAACACTGAATGAAAGAATTTGGAGGACCATTAAAAACTATGGAGCACTGAGTCTGTTTTACTTTAGCTTGAAACACAGTCTGCACTCATAGTTTCAGTGAATATTAAACATATTCCTTCAGGTCTCGTGACGAGCCACTAATAGTCCGTTGTCTACGGGAGCTAAAAGTTCCGTGCGTATTTTATGGATTCAATAAGAAAACACATCAGAAAACATTACTTTTGTAAAATATGGTAATTGCCTACTCACTATATGAATGATAGTATCTTATTTCGTATTTTATATCCAGTGAACCTCCTGAAGTTGAATATCTTGGAGATAATATCTATCCTGTTATAAACTCGATCGCTTTAAAACAACATGGTAATCGTGGTAGTGGTGGAACAGTATGGCTACGTGCAAAGTTATTTCAATTCGTTGAAAATTATCGACCTGCATATTATGGTACATGGCGACGTCGTAGTCGTATCGTTACTGGTCGTAGACCATTTGCTCGTGATGATTATCAACTTGATTATTCCATTGATTCAGATGATGAATGGGAAGAAGAAGAACCTGGTGAAAGTATTACACAGTCTGATGTGAGTTAGTTCATTATAAATGATGAATATATAGCTCTGCTTTGTTAAAACGACTATTTAATCAATACATAATGTAAAATAGCAAAATATGATGCCCTATAGTATGTACTTTACATTCGCACTGATAGATCTGTCAAAGGGGTAGTATGTATTCTAGATTACTAGCTAGACACTTCAAAATGGAAAAACGGATTATTAATGAGTAGGAAACGATCCATAAAGTTATATCCATTATTCTTGTAACCTCTTCCAATATATTTAGTGGTACGTTATTTTTCTATTTTAAATGACACTTTGAATGACATTTAAATGTTACGACTGTGAAAATATAGTGTAGACAGAACGAGGCTTTTCGCTCAATGTTTGGAAAAGTTTGCACCTTAATTTTTAAATCTGAAAACTATCTGTGTCAAATTATTAAATACCGGTTAATAATTCGGTTACTATTATTTGACAGTGAAATGTTACTCGATTTTCTAAGTTACAGCTTTAAGCATAACATTGGCATAAATTTTGGTGAAGCTATATTTATCATTTCAGATTGATAAGATTGGTAAATTTAGTGGTAGACCTGTACGTACTTTGTCTTTCAGTTTATTTTACGCCTTTTTTCGCTGATTCACCTATATATTTCTTTTTTTTGTAATCAATTCAATGTAATTCCACGTGATTTCAATTGTGATCCGAGTTATATGTGGTTTTTCAAGTTGCTTAGTTGAATATAGCTAGTACATTTTTTAAAATGGATAGACATATGTAGTGTTTTCGCCCGCAAATTCCTCCCAGTCTTATGGATGTTTTCCTCACCTGCTAGTAAAATACCAGTCCATCCTGCTAATTATATGAAAATTGTGTACACCATGTGGTTTTTTCACACTTATTCTATTACATATGATGTATCTTTGTATGACAATTACACATAGATGCTAAAATTACTATCGTTGAAAGACTATCATCTTGAGCATACTAGAAGAATGTGCGAGATAGTAACTGCTTTTCCATATTAAAAAGTTGCTCTCTGTCATCGTGTAAAACCAAATTATTCACATAAATGGTAAACTCGGATTATTTACTACATTTTAAACCATTGGCAAGATAGAACAAAATCCAGCGAGAATAACTTCATAGGTTTGTATTCGGATTCAGTGAAACATGCAAAAGATTTGAAATACATTTTATACTACGCGTAGGATATCTAGATACGACCTGAAAAACTGCAAATAGTAGTTTTGTAAATAAAAATTCTAATTTTTATCCATAGGAGTTTTGAAAACCCAAAACATAATAAATAAATCTATTTTAAACTGGGTAAAAATCCCAGAAACTACCTTTGTTCTAATGGAGAAATTGCATTTGAGACTAAACCACTGATTCCCTATAGTTATTCATTGAGGCGAACTATTGGCACTTTGGCATCAATACGTGTTCCTTTTAAACTATTTCACTTTCCACGATTCGGTCAGTAAGTTCCATTCAATATAACGTTATTCAATTCGTTTTGGTGATGTTTTGCAAATCAAATTTGCAAACTTGCTCCCCTAGCTAAACACTATGGTATCGTGGTGTACCTTGTTCCAACCCGTGATATAGGCTCGAATTTCTGGAGAGCATTATTGTTTACAAAATCGTTTGTGAGTATCGATCCCCATGAAACCTAATTTTAAGAATTCGCAATAAACTCTTATAGGCATTTAATTTGTTTTATTGGTTCACTCCTGTAGTGAAATTTTCATATTCATTTTTAATTTTTTTCTGTTCATTCAATCCAAACAATGCATCATTTTACTTGACTTGTTACTTTTGAAAATTATAAATTTTATGCTTCTCAAATTTCAATGTGTTAGTTCTAGTCGAAGTCGACATAACTCACGATTGAAAGTGTTGCAAGCTTTTTCTGGTACTGACAACAGTGTGATGCCTCTGTGATTCTCACATTTGCTCAGACCTCCTTTCTGAGGTATCTTGATGAGGCATCCTTCTTTTCAATCCGTTGGCACTTGTTCCTCCTCCCAAATCTTCTTGAATAGAAAGTGAAGCATGTTTGCTGTTACTTCAGTGTCTAACTTCAGTGCTTCAGCTGGTATATTGTCAGGTCCTGCCGCATTCCCATCCTTGATTTGTCTGATGGTCACCCTGAATTTTTCGATCGTTGGTGAAGTGACATCCATAGGAAGGTCTGTGTGTGCTTCTTCGATCCCCGGTGGATTCAATGGAACTGGTCTATTCAACAGTTCCTCGAAGTATTCTGCCCATCTTTTCCTCCGTTCTTAAATCTCAATGATTGTCTTTCCTTCTTTGTCCTTGACGGGTCTCTCCGGTTTACTATATCTCCGTGCTAGTTTCTTCGTTGTATCATATGGTTGTTTCATATTCCCTTCTCTTGCAGATGTTTTTTTGTCGTTGCTAAGTCTTCCACATATTTCTGCTTGTCGACTCTTATGCTCTTCTTCACTTGCTGTTTGTCTCTGTGTATTTAGTTTCGTGCCTTGACTTTCTCTGTTCTGGTTCGGCTGTTGTTAATTGCTTTCTTCCTGTTCTTCTTTTCTTGAATATTGACCAAGGTTTCGATATAGATCCATTCCTTATGATGATGCTTCTTACGGTCCAGAACCTCCTGACACGTTGAGGTTAGTGCTTCATTGATCCCTTTCCAGTTGTCCTCCATAGTGGTTTCTTCTTCTTTCAGTAGATCCTGTAAGGCTTGGAGCCGGTTGTTGAGAATCATCTTGAATTGGTTCAGTTTGTCAGTATGTTGAAGGAAGGCTGTATTGAACCTTTGTAATGCTGTTTCCCCAGTTGTCCAATGCGTCTTTAGCCTCAGTCTTACTCTGGCCACAACCAGGTGGTGATCTGAAGCTATGTCAGCTCCTCTCGTGGTTCTCACATCTTCCATTGCCCTTCGGAATATTTTGTTGATACAAATATGATCTATCTGTTTCTTTGTGGTGTGGTCCGCTGAGATCCATGTAGCTTTGTGTATGCGTTTGTGGGGGAATATTGTGCCGCCTATAACCAGTTTGTGGAATGCACATAGATTTGCAAATCTCTCCCCATTTTCATTTCTCTCTCCTAGTCCATGTCGTCCAATTATATCTTCATATCCTGTGTTGTCCACTCCGACTTTAGCATGTAGGTCTCCCATTAGGATGGTGAGGTTTTTTCTTGAGCAATTAGCTATGATTGATTGCAGTTTCTCATAGAACTGGTCTTTATCGTCATCGTTGCTATCATTGGTGGGTGCATAACATTGGATAACATTCATTGTGATTCCCTCCTTCTTTGTTTTGAATGATGCTTTGATAATTCTGGATCCGTGAGATTCCCATCCTACAAGTGCATTTCGTGCTTCTCTGGACAGCATTAGAGCAAATCCCTGAGTGTGTGGAGCATTTTCCTCTTCGTGATCGAAGTGCAGCAGCATTTCTCCCGTATATGGCCTTGGCTGTTCAGCTTGTGTTCAATGGGTTTCGCTGATTCCAAGTACTGCCGATTTGTATCTCCTCATTTCCATTGCTATTCGACTGGTCTTCCCGGTCTCCCACATTGTCCGGACGTTCCATGTACCTATGAAAATTGTTGCTGTTGTTGTTAGAATGGGCATCGGCCTCGTGACTTCCGAAGAATTTCGGCTTTCATAATGAGACTTCATAATTCTTTCTTCAACTCCCAGGGCAGAGTTTAAATGGTTTGAATTATTTTTTCTGGTTAGCGTCTTTTTTAAGCGAGTTTGGTTTTCTACGGGATGGGGCCGCTAACTCTATGCCCAACCCTCCTCCTTTATCCGGGCTTGGGACCGGCAGTAGCCCTCGGAGGGGCGGCGGGCGGAGTTAAAGAATGAATTTAGGGAATAATAATTATAAGTACTTCAAAACTAAAGTAAATGAATCCAAGATATCGCGACCGATTTGGAACCATGTCACTTAATGTCTTCAACTATTGGTTACAATAATTGAGGTTCAGAGAATGAAGTAGTCCATGACGCCTTTTTCACATCATGTTATGTCCCGATAAGAATAGTGAATGGTAACTTTGGGCTCCATTTATGAACCAATACTATGCATATATTTCTATCGTGTAATTGTTAAATAACTAAACTATTCATATTCATGTCTTTCTTATTATGAGCTTTATTTTGACGTATGAACTATTGTTATACGATTTACCATTCTTTAATTATGCCCTGTCTATCATTCGCTACCTCCCTTATTCACAGCCACATTTGGCTAAATCTTGTACAAATGTTGTTTTCCTATTTATGGTACGATGTGGTCTTTCTGTTTGGTATATAAACACAGTGTGCTTGAAATAAATGATTCGTACCGCAGAGGCTGAGATTGGCGTTCTGTACTTCACTGGTTGGGCTAGGCATGAAGCAGGGCTGACAAGTACTCTAGACTGTTCGCACGGGTTTTATGCGTCATTGGTCTGATCGATTAATCACTGCTCTCTAATTGGTGGTATTATCACGTTATAAATCATTAGGGCATCCAGGAAACCAGTTATAACAGCGTAATTAATAGATAAGTGCAAAAATTTGTATACAGGCTAACTGACTGTTTCATTCATTTCCTCATTTATATCACATTTCCATTATTAACTATGTTCACTGTATGGGTTTTCATTAGTATATTGTTGGATTTATTTTCTAAACCAGAATGAAGATGAAGAAGACGAGGATGAGGAAAAAGACGGTGATGAAGATGATGATGACCAGTTCTTTGTTCCACACGGTTATTTATCTGATGATGAAGGTGTTGCTGTAGAAGAAGGTGAAGGTCCAATCCCTGATGAAATGAAGCAATTGCGTCAACAATTATCTGTTGCGGAGTATGAAGCAGCTCATCGTCGTGGACTTCAACGTTTAAAACCATTATTACTGGGACCTTTATGGTTGCCTGAACCTGTTGAATGTTATATACCAAGCAGTAATGCAACTACTACTAATACTACTATTGCTTCCACCAATAATAATCATCATTTTGAAGAGAATAAAGAAAACATCGAATTACCAGAAAGATATATTCTCAGTAAGCAAACCAATGAAAAAACTGAATTCCAATTAATGAAATCTGTTTTAAGCGTCTATCGTGTAAGTGTACTTCGCATAGGACGAAAACAGCTTTTTTATTACGTAACATACTCTGTTTTAATATAAGTTTTATTATCTGTCTAGTGGTGTATTTGAAAGTAGTCTAAACTTAGTTCTGATTTTTGGTGTGTAACATTTGTTTGCTGTAATTTGTAAATTCCATAATTTCACTAATTTGCATTTAATAATATTATATGACTAACACAACTGCCGTCGGTTTCATGTTTTTGAAAAATAAATATTTTTTATTGAGAGATATTTTTTCTGTAAGGTATGATGGTTAAGGCATTCAGTTTACTACCACTGAGCAGCAGGTTTGAACTCCACTTAACTTTGGTTTTACCAGACGGCTAGTATCACTAGTCCACACATTTTAAGTGTATATGGGAGCTAAGTACACAAACCTAGTTGAGTTTTAGGTTCTTCGTTGTCTTTCTAGACAATATCATCAGTATCATTTTTTGGGTTCCATAAAAATGTTCATTTATGCAGGATAACGTTGCTGTAAGTGATCTATTTTGGGTGCGGTACTATATATTACCAAAATCCATAAACCAGTGTTAAACATCATACATTTTATCCGTTTTTCTTACCAATGAAACTTGAATTTTTTAAGTAATTGCGATAACTGTTTTTTTTATACAGTAGATGCTACAAAGAAATACCGTAAACTACATAACCCCCAAATGCCCAGGTACGGCCGAGAGTAGGGAGAGTCCGCTCTCCCTCTCGAAATGCTCTCACATAGCCACGCGTATATAGCCTCTGTCAGGGAAGTCCTACTCACTGCCTTCTCGTGGCGGGGGTGATGTTCACGAAAGTGAGAGGACGAAAAGCGAATGTCCGGTGCTTTAACCGGGTTGGTGGATGTGGAGGATCCACCTAGGGGAGTTGGAAAACTCTGATTCCAAACTAATGGTGCACATGGACTCCAGTATCCTGAGGGAACAAATGGCGTTTGAGTCAATCGTTGGTCACCGGCTACCATGGGACTGTATTTCCTCACGATGCTTCACTGTCTTGTATATCAGATCTTTAGGTCAAAGACTCTGGGTGTGGCCCCCTAAGGAAACCACCTGCTTCGGTTTGGGAATCCGGGCAGTATCACAGCCCTCAAGCAAATCGAATGAGATTTGTATGACGCATATATACCTGGTGCTCCTTTGTACCAATATTTATGTGTTCAAATAAATAAATAAATAAATAACCGAGAGATTTATTATCATTTGTGAAAACAAATCTGGTGTTTTGTCAAGTTTTACCTATTCTGATTGGTTAGTCTTTGAATACTCATAGAGCCGGTCTTTTTATAATTTATTATACAATTAGTTCCGTTTATGAATTTGAACCAAATCAACCATTGTTCTACCTCATTTGTTGTTTTGCCTGTATTCAAATGAACATCTTGACGATTCATCTTGATCATCAGTTATTTCTACTACATTGTACTCAGCTAACATACTAAACATGTTTGTGAACAGATAAAAAATGACTTGTAGAAAGTCAGTTATTGCGTGTCTAATATAAGCCTTGTTTTCTCTGAGCAGTATTGCACGTAGTATACAATAATAATCTGATTTTGATCAGTGAAACAATCACACACTATTATATTGTAATAATTTGTAAATAACTTAGTGTAGACCGTTTTACAGATTGGCAGATAAATATCAGATTTATGGTTTGATGTTTTTGTATCATACTAATTTGTTCATGTCTACACTTTTTATTTGATCATAGGTGCATTTATGGACAACAAATTTTCCTATTTCTGTTGAACCAGATATTGTTGCAACTACTACTACGCCTTCAAGAAGACCGAAAAAATCTATCCCAGAAGAAGGTTAATTCATAGTTCTCTTAATAATGAAATTCCAGTGCAATGCTAAAATTGTTTACATGTAACGGATTATTATTGGCTGGAGGGGAAGTGTTGAGAGCAAGGAAGAACTTAACACTTCCGTTTCAGTGTCGTTCGAGGTTTCGTTGTTGATTGTCAGGTGTGAAGGTAGTTGTCACTTCCCGGTTTCTCATACCACAGAAGGATACTTCTTATTGATGAGCCTGGGGAGGGGAAACTGGTTTTCTACTTTACCAGTGAGACAGACACTAGATAAGCGGTTGATGTTAAGAATCCCGATAAGAGCTTCTTGTTCGGATTTCAGATTTACTTCTATATCTATGCCGGAATGATCACAAGTTGCTGTCACATCTCTAGATACATAAATGGTGTATTACGTTTGCTCCCTATACTGGCTGGGTGAAGTCAAGTGAATCACCAAGCTAGGATCATATAAGCGTGTTTTGGAGACACAGCATTAGTTGATGGAACGAGATTCTAGGGTCATAGCCAGTGACCTCTGTTGTTCGATTTGACATAGGGTTCGGACATTGAAAGCTGAAACACATAGTTCGAAGCGAGGTTTCAGGAGATCTGAAATAGCATTTTGTGAACCTGAACCGTTAGTATTGACAGCACGTTTTGAGGAAGTCAAATACAGAAGGTGAGAGTTGATAGAAGAGATATTTGGTGATGAAGATGGGGTCTGGTTATGATCAAGGTGATCTCACGTGTCGCTACAGCTATGAAGGCAGTTGTCACTCACCGAACCCTCACACCACGGAAAGATACTTGATATTTGATAAACCTGAGAGAAAAAACTGGATTAGTGGTGATCTTAGCAATCTGAGAGCATGACCACAGCACCCAGGGAACAACTCCTGGAGGCCGATTACACATTTACCTTTTGTGTAGAGTTTTTGATATGTTAGCTCCGTATTGCAAAAGCCCCGACCACCGAAGTCGAAAATCTGTAGAATAAGATGAAAATTTTAGAGTAAGCCCCTTCTAGTCCCTTACTTTTGTTTTGAGAATGAAGTACTGTCATAGATGATGGTTATCTGAGGGAAACACATTACTGCCGTCACACCCTTGTGCAGTTAGCAGTATGACTATGTCCGTGGACCTCAAGTTTCTGCTTTCGGTCTTACCGTTCTAAAACCGACCTGGTCGGTATGGTAAGACTTAAAGGAACAAGTGTTCCACCCAATATAGATAGATTGGATCATTCCATTATATAACCCCGATAATCACGTCAAGGTAGCAGCTATGGTCGGGAGGTAAACTCATAACCAGATGGATCTTATCAGTTTCTAACTTTTATGGTCATTCACAGGAAACTGTGATTTGAACTGATGATAACTAGCAGTGGCTGATATGGATGTTTGCTTTTGTCATTCAAAACCAACTTTGCTAAAGTCAATTTGATGGAAGCAGAATGTTTTTGCTTACAAACTTTTAAGTATAAATCTTTCAACTGAAGGTCTTCTAAAGATCGTAGACAAAATAACCGATTACTATAATATTTACAAGTTAGTTTTTGGAAGACCTTCTCTCTCATAAGTCAAATGCCCTTAAACTATATCCAAATTCCGAGGGTATCCACTTAAATACAATGACTGAGTGGACTGGTTGTTTCATCCATATATATATATATATATATATATATATATATATATATAAAGGACAACGCAGTGTCGAAATCTATATTTCGATTTTAATTAGATATGAAAACTTGTATAGTAATATTTATTCTAATAATAATAATAATAATAATTCCAATAGCATTGTTTAACTTTCTGTGTTTTTTTTTTATTTATAGCGATGGCGTATTTTATTCACCTTGTTCATCGAAGTCCTTTGGGAAAGCATAAATTAGCTTTTGAATTCCGTGTTTTTTGGCATCGTCATACTACTGGCATTCTACCAGAATGCTTGCATTATATGGAATATAAAAAATACAATGCTTCTACAATGGGTTCAATCTCACGTGGTGGTCTTTCTGTATTATCTGGTCCAGGTTGGGATAATCTACCATTAAGTCAATCACTTGTATTATCCAAATTAGCTGAGATCGCGGTTTTCACCGAAGGAAGGTAATTTATCCTGCGTTCTATTTTTTGTAATTATTTCTACATTTTCATAGTTTAAATCATGAGCTTATCTCAGTTAGACTACCATTAGGAACCTAGAAGTACTGAACAGATGTCTCGTCTCATTATAGGACTCCTCAGCAGTGCTCATCCACGACCCCGGACCTGGGGATCGTTCGTGACTGATGACGGTATCCAACAGTGAAAACGCTTAACTTCAACGAACTCACAATATTGCGCAACCCTCATCGATTGCCTGCGGTGGATAATCGTCACACCCAGTGTAGTTGGTTTTCACTGTTCGCACCTCACTAGAACTCTAGGTCTTATATCTTGAAGCCAGTCACTAGTAAGTACATGATTATTATGTATATAGGAAGTTTCGTGGAGATCATAGAATTTTCATTGTTCAAAGTGCAAATTAATTCCGGATGCACGGTCGTGGATGCGCACTGCTGAAGAGTCCCATACTAAGATGAGACGGTTTTCCAGTGTTTCGGTATTCTAATAATAGTTTAGCTCAGATCAGTTCATAATTACAACTATGATAATTCTACAATCTCCGCAAATTACTCTGTATCTTCATATTGTTGCTTATTTCGAAAGGAAATATATTTTCTGTTTAGCTAACTTACTGCATAAATCTTGTTAGTTTTAGAAAACAATGCAGTGGTTGCCTAGTGGCTTAAATGTTCAACTTAATAACACTAGATTGCAGGTTCTAACCCCGGCCTCTCTAATTCTGTTTTGGCAGTTTATAGCATCACTCGGTCCCTTGGATTTGTAGTGTATCTCAAAACTGAGTACATAAGTCTGTACCTGGTGAAATGAATTACATTATGATTAATATTGTCATTATTATTATTGTTCAGAAAACGTCATGTGTGTTGTCCAAATGATAAATTAACTATTCAATTTTTTATCAATTGTCAATACTATGATAAAGATATTTATCTTGGTAGTATGAATCGTGGTAACAAATATATAGAGCAGTAGTAATAGTTTAGATTTTTTACCAGATCTCTAATTTGGTATAGCGCAACTCGTATTCAGTGTAATGTAAGCGTTCATCTTCCATTTGTTGGGTAAGCTAACTCTCCTAGCTGGACCCTTCGTACTCACCAACCCGGTTAAAGTGCCGGATATTCGCTTTTCGTCCTCCTAATTTTGCAAACAACAGTAATGCCGCGAGAAGGCAGTGAGTAGGACTTTCCTGGCAGTGGTTGTATGCACGTGGCTAGGTGAGAGCATTTCGAGAGGTAGAGCGGACTCTCCCTACTCTCGGCCGTACCAGGGCATTTGAGGGGTCTAAAACTGAACCAAGCAGCGTACTACAGTGAAATTCTGTGTGAAATATGCTTTGATTTAATCTATGTACGGTTACACAACTGTGTTGGTTCAGTCACTTTTTACATAATAAATATGTTTGTTATCAGATAGAGGGTTTGTAGAGATTGTAGTAATTTTATACTTGAATTCATGAGTCAAGTTGTTATATCTAGAGCCTTGATTCTTAATATGCCGCGAACTACTTGACTACTTGAACGATAGAACCCGCAAACGTCGCAAAAGAGAGAAGACAAAGACTGGTAAGCAGGAAGTTTATTGCCCCAAACAGTGTCAAAATATAGCACAGAAATCTCGTGTATTTATAGTTTTTGGCTGAAAGTAAATTATCATTTAGGTCAACCAATAAGCACATAGGTATCAAACTAATCCATCCAATGGAGAAGCTCCACGTTGGCATTTCTAGAACATTCCCCTAGCCGTGATTGGATGGAATGTCTGCGGCTCTTCCTGGGCTTCTTAGGGCTTCCAAGAGTCTACCGACGGGCCGTCCTTACACCTCCCCCTTTGAAGTCTGTGACGTATGAACTTCTTTTTGGATTTTCTTGAAGCATTGTTGTTGTTCTCGTTTTTCTGTTCATCACCCTTATTGGCTGCGCGCTCTCACTCTTAAGTTTTTCTAGTCGTTGGTTGCGGCCTTCTTTCGGGCCTTTCTCCACCAGAATGTGGAACGGTACTTGTGTGTCTACTGCTGCTGTCCTATGATCCCTTTTTATCTGATTCATATGTCTGGTACATTTTCCGTCCCTTCCACGGACTAAATAAAGTACTTTCCCGATACGCCGTACTATGACACCTGGTTCCCATTTCTGACCGTCTTGATACTTTACAAGTACCTTTTCGCCGCGGTCGTTCGTCTGATACTCTTGTACAGGTTTTCTTCTTTTCTTGGGTGGCGATTTTTTTTCAAATATCCATGGGTTCTTTGCCTGAACTTCTGATTCACCTTCTCCTGCGGCAATGAGTACATCTTCTCCATGTTTTGCCTGGGGACCGATCAACCTTGAGAGTGCATCAGATCTCACCGGACTACATATATGATTAATTGGCTGGTTAGCCAACTGCAACATTTCTATTAGGTCAAGACCAAGCAAATCTAGTCCTGGGCTTTCAGTGAGATATACTTTCACATTCTTCTGTACATTCCCTTTTTTAACTGGGCAGCATATCTCTCCAGCAATATTTACCTTCTCTCCAGATGCACTGAGTGCTAACTGGGTTGTAGGGAGCACCGAGGGTTTGCCAATATGACTCCATGTTTTGCGGCTGATCAGTGAAATATCTGAAGCAGTGTCAAGCTGTAGACGGGCACGGCGTCCATTAATCTCTAAGGTCACATATTTTCTTCGATTATGTTCTGTTCTAGTATGTGCTACCATTATTCTATTGGTTGATGAACAGTTTTTACGTCTTCGGTAATGAACACTCGATGAGCGACGGTGCATCTTCTTCTTACAACATGTTTCTTTATGTCCTTTGAGCTGACATCTAGTGCACCGGTAGTTTTTGTATGGGCAGAACCTTTTGTAATGCAGCTCTCCGCAAAACCAACATGCGGATGGAGGCTTCTTAATGGTTGTGTTCTGCTTTTGCATATAGGAATCTTTCTTCCCACTTACTGCCTGTACATAGGGTAGTCGACCATTATTTTCTACCATTGAAGTGTCATGCTTCAAGTTCACCAGATGCTGACATTCAGTAGTCACCTCTTGAAGGGTGATATTTGGGCACTGTTCAATTTTGCTTAGAATTCTGGTTCTAATGTCGGCGTCTTCTGAAGATTGTAAGCTGCATACGAAAACAAGACATTTGAATTGGTCTTCTGTCATTGCTGATAGTTTGAAGCGCTCACATTCGCGATTTATTATGCTAGCATGTTGCACCCAGTCATCATTGCCGGCTTTTACTATTTTCAAGCACTGATATCGAATATTGAACAAGGAAGACTGTTCACCGAAAATTTGCGACAAAATTTTAACTGTTTCTTCGAATGAAATGTCTCTTGGGTTCTTGGGCAGAATGTAATTAGTATATCGTTCATGTTCAATGGTACCCAGCTTTCGTAGTAGCACCCTGACCTTGGCGGCATCATCAAAAGTTTCTAGGTCGACATTAAATACATCTTCATATTTCTTGTACCAAGATTCGAATGTTACACCAGCAACACCATCAAAATGAAATTCGTGAATGGAATCAATGATACAATCAGCATGCGATTTGGCAGAAACATCTGTAAGTCCATTCTTATTGAGGTTCATCTGCTGGGTTAGTTTTTCGAGTATGCGCATCTGGAATTGTTCAAGCCGTTTTTCATGGCGCTCTAGAAAAACTTCAAATTGGTCAAAGGTAATAGACATCTTGATAAATTAACCCGTCGCCAGTTGTTATATCTAGAGCCTTGATTCTTAATATGCCGCGAACTACTTGACTACTTGAACGATAGAACCCGCAAACGTCGCAAAAGAGAGAAGACAAAGACTGGTAAGCAGGAAGTTTATTGCCCCAAACAGTGTCAAAATATAGCACAGAAATCTCGTGTATTTATAGTTTTTGGCTGAAAATAAATTATCATTTAGGTCAACCAATAAGCACATAGGTATCAAACTAATCCATCCAATGGAGAAGCTCCACGTTGGCATTTCTAGAACATTCCCCTAGCCGTGATTGGATGGAATGTCTGCGGCTCTTCCTGGGCTTCTTAGGGCTTCCAAGAGTCTACCGACGGGCCGTCCTTACACAAATAAAGCTAGACCACTATGGAAAACTTGGATGCACTGTATAGCTGTTTCGTCCTAGTATGGCACTCCTCATCAGTGCGCATCCACAATCCCACTCGAGGGATTCGAACGGTTGAATGATGACTCAGCGGTCTAGAGGTTAGGCCTTCACGCGCGAGCCCGAAACTCCTTGGTTCGAATCCCTCGAGCGGAATTGTGGTTGCTCACTACTGAGGAGCCCCATACGTGGACAAAACGACCGTCCAGTGCTTACAGGTTTTCCACGGTGGTCTAGTCTTAATTGATACATGAATCCAACTATTAAATATGTTTGACTTTTTAAGTGATCCGATGTATGTATTTCTTATTAATATGCACATCATTTTTTTATACCATAAAAATTAAGTTTTTGAACGATCAAGACCTATAAATAAAATTGAATTTTGCGGTTTTATTTTCACCTATCAAACAAATAACCATTATTTCTTGATCTTCGCTTATTTTATGTTCAAAGCTTATTTTGTTTACTACAAATTACTTTTTATGCTTATCATTTTGCCGCGTTCCAATCCATTTGTTATGGTATGTTGTTCTCCAGTAATTAAGTATTTTCATTTTTCGGTAACCTTTTATGCATTCACTCTTTGTCTTCCTTGAGATCTTAAGTTTCTGAATCCTTCATAGAATTTTAATTATCTCACTAATTTATAGATTTTTTTCGAATTGTATCCTGTATGTCTAATCTTTCCTATTACCATTATTACTGTTACTGACTTTACTATTCTCGGATTTACCCTGACAGTTTTATCGTTCTGTGCTTATGGGATGTGGGAACTTGAACCATTGTACAAATGTGCCAGGTTCTACGTTGCATTTGACTGGATGACTCAACTTTTTATAGATTCTAAATCTTGATGTATTTACAATGGTGTTTATATGTAGTTATTTTCTTTATTTTAGGTGGATAGTTAACTCAGAAATACTTCAGAAATATGCTTCACGTCTTTGTAATCTGTGCAATATTCAAGAATTAAGTGGTGGTATTTCTGGTAATTTGGACAAAGTTGATAAAGATTATTTCAATAATCTTGTATTTCCTTCATGGGAATATTTAACGGATGTAGCAGTGACTAGTATCAGAGTAAATCGTGGTGCATCAACAACTAATCGTCGATCTCTGGAACTACCACAATCACAATTACCACCAACTGTTGATCGTTTACATGAACCACACAAAAACATAATGACTATCAATAATTCTCCAGTTGTTTTGTTACAGCCTCTACAATCTTCCGATGTTGTAGTATCAAGTAACCAAACTGATAAGGAATCATCAATTCATAAGAATGAACAATCGTTTCAATCTAAAAAAATTCATTCATCTGAAAAAGACATTAATTTATCGGTTAGTATAAGTCAGGAGAACTGTTCTTCAAAAGTGACTACTACTAATACTTCTACTAGTTCGTCTCATATTCCAAGTCGAAGAAAAGGATTTACTAACAAAATTCCCACAAGTGAAAAAGACGCTCCTTCATTTGTTAATAACAGTAAAGAAGACTGTTCTTCTCCGAAAGTGACCACTACTACCACTGGTTCGTCACAAACTCCAGCTCGGAAAAGAGTAACTTTGGATTCATTCCTTATACCACCTGCAAAACGATCAAATGTTAATATATCTTCCGAAATTCAGTCGGAGGAAGATTGTGTTATTATAGTTTCAAAATGACAATTATTTCATTCTCACAATATATGTGTATATTGTTTGAAAATATTTGTGAATAGTCCTAGTATATGTATGCATACCTCAGTATTTAAGTTTCTTGAGACCGTGTTTTATTTAGGGTGATTTCACCCTTGCTTACCTTATTACTATTCCACTCCTCTTTTATTCCATAATAATTGTCTACTCTCTAATAGATGTACAAAAATTAGTTTAAAGGGATGCATGCTGAAATCGATATTTCATATATTCTTTTCATTATTCTTTTTGTTAACATATGAAACTATGAGGTTCTGTCTAGTAGTGTAACTGAATTCTATTGTTTATCTTCTCTATCGCTCTTCACATATACTGTTATATAGAAATTTTTGTAAAAAATTCACCTATTGTTTATACATTATTTTGAAGACGAACAAAAGTAAAGTATAGTAGACTATTATTGTTTTTTTCCTCTCTCTCACCAATTTGTAATTCACATTATCATCTATTTTCGTATATTTATGTGTGTTTATGATCAGCCAATAAATATGTTTCTTTATTAAACAACCTGTAGATGTCTTTTTTCGACAAAAGGTAATAATTTCGTTTTAATCTAGTTTTTGACAAATTCCAAGTAGTAATATGTAAACGTGATTGATTAATATGGAACCCACAAAACATTTCAACGTGCTCTCAAAAAGTCATCATTAGTGTTAATGACATTTTGTTTGGTGTGTTTTAATGTATTTTCAAATGAAGAATATTTTTAGCGCTGAGAACAAGTAGTTTAAAGATGTTGCGTTCTGTGCTGGATGGTTTTTGTAGTGAAGCGTTCATTATCTCTTTAGACATTACTGGCTCATATTCTTAAGAAAACAAATGACGTATGAACCTATTGTTGGTCACTGGCTACCATGTGACTGCGTCTACTTACGTTGCTCCACTGCCTGATGGATCAGACCTTTAGGTCGAGGGCTCCGAATGTGACCCCTTAAGAAAACCACATGCTTCGGTTTGGGCACACGAGCAGTATCACAGCCCTCACACAAATCGAATGATTTATGTGATGCATATGTATTTAGTGCCTTCTTGTACCAACATTTATGTGTTTAAATAAATATATTCCATAAAGAAATGAGCTGATGTCAAGTTAGAGACCAAGTCAGGGAAAAGCAGCCAAAACAAACCCGTGAACGACCAAACGTGTGTGAATAACAACCGACTAATTCACAGGTTAGCAGGTTTCATTCCATTATGTTTAAATTCCAGTAGATCTCTTTCCGAAGTATTTTCTGATGATATTGTTTAGAAAGACAAAGCTTTCATACTAAACCATCCAGTTCAGAGAACACAATGCCTCAAAAATGTGATGTTTTGTTTGATTATTCCACTGAGAATTGTTAAAAGAAATGTAATGGAGCTTGTTCTCTGTAGCTTTTTAAGGTAAATTTCTTTGGGGACACCGATAACGGGTTGACACTGGACATCATTTTCTTTCTAGTTTGAAACTCAACAGTGCTTTCTCACAACTCTAGACCTTCCCATCTCACGGCAAACGAGGACATTTTCAGTAGACCAAGTTGGAGAACAAATTCCTCACATTTCTAACATTAGTCAGTTCACGATACAACTCTATCGACCAGCAGTTGTCTCTTTTGACACGCTTCAATACCATAGTTCGTCAATTCTCTAGGATTTTAGGTTAAGTACTACTATATTGGGTTTTCTTGTGAAGGTCTATTGGTTGATAATATGTTTTTTTACGGGATTTGTCAATTATTTACAGCTTCCTATGTACTTGGCTTTAAGCTACACTTTCTCAAAGGATATTGATTTTATCCGGCTGCTCAAATTGTAGTAGGCGTGTGTGTTAAACTAGTGATCCAACAATTCAAAATCAAATTATTTAACTATCCCAATATTTCAAAGAAGTAGATGCTGTTGAGTTAAATTTGTGACTCCATTGAGTCATTAATCGTAGTTGAAATAAAAAAGCCGTTAGTATTTAATATTATACAACCTTCCTTTTTTCTCAGTTGCGTTGTATTAAGTTGATGACATCTAGTTTACAGGGATTTTTCGTATTTCTATGTACAATTTGAATATTGGAAATAAAAATAAAATCCAGTTTTTGGTTTTTATTCAGCTGTTGTAACCGATTGTGTGGCTCTATTAAACGGACAATCAATGTATTTTGACTGGTGTAGTTTCATGTAAGGAAATATATAATTTTAAGTTTTAGACTTAGTTTGTGTGAACAGTAAGTTTTACACGTGGTTATTAATTTCTGCTATGAATTCGTAAACCATAATTACTTTCATTGCATTTGAGCCTTTGTAATCGAACCGTTAATTAAAGAAGGCTTTTTATTATCGAATCCTCTTTCGAATAAATCACCTATTGTTTATAGGACCGGTGATCTGTTTAACCGATTATTCATCGATCTCTTGACGAATAACCCGCTGACTCAGATAATGATCACGCATATCCTAACGCTTATTAGTACGGGATCTACCTCTTCCATTTTACTCAACAGGCAGACGGAACACAGCAATCAGACAAGACATATTGTACACTTTACTTTTAACCTGAAACTCATAATATTATACATTAATTGTCTGACTGGACAGCAACACCAACGCGAAATTACAACTCAGTCATAAGTGAGACAGAAACGGCACCATAGAGGAGTGACTAGGTAATGATAAATCCGTAACAGTAAAACGTATAACTACGGTTTATGAGTTGAACCTAAGCTTACAAGTTGAAGAATATAAACAATAATCCCACCTAGGGTAGTTCTGAGAGTTCAAAACCTGTCAAATTCTCTTTTGATAATCTCTTAGTACGAACACGAAGTTGCTCACCGAAGACAATGGAGGATGGTAGCGCAATATTGTGGATTGATTGAGGTTAGACATTAATACCATTGATTGTCGGCGTAATGGTCTGGAAGTTAAGCGTTCTCACGCGATACCGAACGTCGTTGGGTCGGTGTTCTGGATTGTGGATGCGCATTGCTGAAGAGTCTGATACTAGGACGAAATAGCCATCCATTCCTTCCAATTTCTCATTGTTGGTATAAATTAGATCGGTCCATAGTTTCAATGAAATTCAACAATCTCCACAACCCCATAATGAAAACATATAAATAGTTTTTTTACTTAAAATTTCTGTGAATTTAATGCAATAGAGATTTGACAGGATAATATCTAACTAAAGACACCCATGACACATAGTTTTCAAGCATTAGCCATAATAAACCCATAGACTTCAACTAGATACACTGGACGTATCAGTGGGCTAAGTCCAACAGACAATCAATTTATGGAGTGATATCACATCTAAATTTAGGCGCCCTAGCTTTCTTTCAACCTATTCTTACATCAGCAAACATCCTTCGTCAAGGTAAGCGTCGGTTGGACATACATAATCCTCACGCTAACCACCTCAATCGATTGATAAAGGTTCGCTACATCACCAGTCAATTTACCATTTTTACCCAGCTAGTATCTTGCTCATATCCTATGTATTTTCTACTCGATGGAAATAAATAAACATTTTGAAAATAAACCGAAGACGATAAGGCAAGTTTTTTCACATTACTGCAGTATATTCATTCTGAAAAAAATTGATTACATTACTTAATTATTTTTCATAATAATAAAGCAAAATTTAATTTTTAAATATGTTCATTGTTGCTTTGGGGCATCACAAATCAAGATTGAAATTTTACACTGAATCTCTCTCATATATTTTTTTAAATATTTCTAACAGTCTACTTTTGTCATGCTTCTTGGCTGCTAATTTTGATTATTTTTATCAATTGAAGTAAATATTGTTTTCTAAATTCAATTGGAGCGAGAAGATAGTGAATAGTAATGATTAATATATTTTATGTAATGAATTGACTTTATGGACTTATGTGTTTGTTTGAAAAAAGGGATATATATATATATATAGGTTTATGCTTCACGTACAAAAGAATCCCATTCACGGTCTCTTTCTCTACGATCACGACGATGTCGGTCACGTGATTTTGTACTAGATTTTCGTTCTTCCATGAAAACAGTACGAATTTCACGTCCACTAGCTTGAGCTAATATCCATTGTTCCATGTTAGTATTCAGCTGCACCACCTAAGCAAGAGTTATTAGTAAAATTAATCTAGTCCAAATTAATGTAAAACAAAATGATCATGAATATATATTGAATTTGTAAGTTAAATATTAAGTGGATTTATATTAAATTTTGTTTAATTTAGTAATTTTTAATCGTCAAATAGATCGACTTATTGAAACCTAAGAACAAGTTTATGGTTACGATATTCCTCTATTTTTAAGCATATACCTTTGTTGAGTGTGATCATATCCTTGATATCAAATCTCGATAGTCATTATTTCATAATTTATTTTTCAGAACTTAAGATATGCGACGTTTCCACTCGATTTTCCCGAAGCTATCTCTTATTCTTGTTTGTATGTATAACTTGTCTCTCTTATTGGTCTCTAAATTTTTTAGGTTGTTTATTTTTGATTTCCTGCTTGGCTATTATAAATATATTTATATACGATAGTTGTTTGTCTGATCAGTGCCGTTGAGTTTTGCCTTATTTGAGATTAAAGCATTTATTTATGTTCTTTATTCAGGGTAGTCTGCTTAAAGCGTATTCAACTTTTAAATCAAAGCATATCAATTTGCTCAACTATTCATGTAACTAACTATCAGTCTCCACTTTCTTGATCCTGAGCAAAAATCATTGTTCAGTTATTTGATCAAATTATGTTGTGTCCCGCTCTTACCTTCTTAATACTGCTTTCAATGAATGGTCAACATTGATGTTGATTTTAACCCCGAGTACGTAGCATTATTTCCCAGATATCTCAGTTTAAAATCTCAGTCGACCTTTACCTAAGGTGCTACCGTACTAGACCATTATTCAAGTTTTAGGGGTTTGCGTAGATTGTTGACTTAGTTTACATCAATAACTGACATTACTCAGACAACTAAAGAAAGTCAGGAAGCACTGAACAAGTTCTGGGTATCACTTCTGATGCAACGGAGTATGCTCACCTCTGAGGAAGTACCTCACTAGGAAGTAAAGGCTTTATAGTGGTTCTTGGTCTTCAATGTTTCTCAAACTAAAGTCAGTGTATGATGTAAACTATACAATCGTATTAGTATATGTTTCATTCGAATTGCTTTGAATATCACTCTAATAATCACAAATGCTAACTCAGAAAAACTAGGACGACTTTTATTCTTTTTATATTGTCTGAATCCTTGTACACATTTGAATACTTGAAAATATTTGTTATATTATGGATTTTACAGTCCAGCTGCTGATAAAGTTCATGCTTTATTGTGGGTATTGGTATGGGCTGAATTTAAATTTAAGCTGTAGATAATTCTTTCGTATAACATATTGATGTAGTCGAAAGGAGTTATAAAATTATATAATATGTCGAAATGGTTTCAATCAAAGAAATTCTGCTATGAATGTACTATTCTTGAAGATCGTATGGAAGGTTTCATGATTCAATGTACACACATCAATTACATGATGAATTTCGGTGTTTAAAAACCAAAGTACACATTGTAGTGGTATACTGAATCGACTTAATAGAGCCACAACTAATTTTTATAGTATGATACTAAGTAAAATTTTGTTTGCTTGTTAGCAATATGATCGAAACTCAGTACCTGATTTTCTAGTCGTTTCTTTTAAAGCTACTCATATTGCATATAAGTAGCAACATCTAATTCTCATAAATATATGGAGTTGTATTGTGCTTGATCAAATGGGGAAAAGAACTTACTTGATCTTGCATTTGTGATACAGCCTTGACAATACATGATAACGCTTTCTGACTTTCACTAATAAGTTGACGGACATGAGATATTTCTTCTTTAATTCGAGCATTACCAGAGGCATAATTTAATTGGTCCGATTGAGCCTATGTGATGTTAGAAAATATATAATAAATATTTGTGTGTTTATGTGCGTACATTTTCCATTTATAATAATGTAATAAATTGACTACTAAATAAGTGAAAATTTTTACATCTTATGCAATAAAGAGTTGAAAATGTCTTATTTTAGTGAATCAATTGAAGTCAAGGTTTATTGATCGAAGTTACAAGTTGATCCTTTGAGTATAGCCCCATGTCGAAACAGGATTATTAATCTAAACTTGGTCATGAGTATTTTTAAAAGAAATATGTAGTTGCAGTTGAAAATTGGTGAATTTTTACCAGAAAAAATGGAGAACCTTGAAAAGAGAATAGGTTGGCGGCTTTTTTTATTCAAGTGTAGTAGGCTTTTGGTATATAGGTTTTTAATAAGTCTTGTTAATTGAACCCTATACTCGGTTCCTGAGCTATTCTCGTAACCCCCAAGCTAAAAATATACAGTAACTTGAACACAAGAGGAAAGGCGATAAATATGCGAGAAGCACTTTACTCGAAAGATTCATTTATGTACAGAAAATATAGGGTTTTTATAGTATTTTAGAAGTCCTTGGGTTTTCTTGAAAATTCCGGAATGCTACTAAACATAGTAGCAGTATAGTAATCAGTCAATCAGAAACTCTACATGTGACTTTTCACTTTCGTGATGTTTCTGGCAAAACGTCTAGTGAACGCTGATTGGATAAAATGCTTCTTACTTTTTCCTGAGCCTTTCTTGTCTTTTCTGGATCACCCCAACAGTTTTGTGACGGAACGTTTTGAGAATCCCTTCATTTTTATTCCTATAATCAAGCAATATGTAGACCAAGGGACTCTGGTGTATACAAACGGATGGATGGCCTACACGTTTCTCGGAAGAATAGGGTATCATGGTGGTATTATTGTCCATTGGCAAAACTTCATGAACTTTATTTTACTGGAGTTAACACTATTAGCTTGAAAAGAACCTGGAGACGAATAAAATACTGTTTACATACTTATCAAGGTTCGGGGACAAAAATAATTACCAGCCTTATAAATGAATTTCTGTATAGAGCATATTTGATTTCAAGAGAAAGAAACAAACTATGTGCCTAGCGAAATCATGTAAAAACTGAACATGTTTTGTAGAGTTTTTCGTTTAGCATTTGCATATGTTTTGGTTGATTAGAAAGTCGCTTTGATTTCCAGAGTCTTTTAAGACAGACAGTATAAAAAATTTTCTTATCTATGTTCATATTAGTCAAGTAAGACTGAGCGATTGGAACTTAATCTTGAAAAGACCATCCTGATTTAAACATTATGGAAGTGATACCTTTCTACACGATATTTACTAAAAAGGAATGGAATAACCTTGGATCTACTGACAAAAAACTGACATGAACTTTAATCAATGATATTTTGTCGATTGTCTGGTAACGTGTGACGCTTACTTGTGTCGCTAGTAAATTTGCAACTTGACAAAACTAAAATGCTCTAACTGTTTTGACTGTAAAGTAAAATCGCTTGTTGATATAAGTGAACTGTTTTCACATTTTTCTACATGATTCGTAGGCAATTATCATTCGAGTTATTCAATTTCATTTTCATCTAGTACATTATTTTTTACAGTGATTTCTGAATTGTCTAATATTACTGTAAGTCCTAAGTTTTATGATTTATCAAAGTGGTTTCTGGTACTGCCATGTAGTGAATTGGTCACTGCTCCTCACCGGGACTTCACGACTTCTCAAAGTTATTCATGAAGGGGTATATAGTTATTATTAACATAGGAAGTTTTTTAAAAATTATTATGGATGATTTAGTTGGATATAAAATTAACTGAAATCTTGAAGATACCTACTTGAAGATTTTGTAAACGCATATCCAGTATTTTTTGCATACGTTGTATCGCATCTAACTGAGGTAGTTGTAGATTGAGTCCACCTAATAAACAGCCTGCACCACCTATTGTCATATTACCTACAGATGATGAACATCTTCGTCCTACACTATATGTTTGTTTTTTCAAACGTTTGCTACTTGATTGATTCGTATTAATTGTGGGAGCTCCACTTTGTACACTTAGTTGATAAGGATTTTGTGGATTTTCATATGTTGTTTTACCTCCTACAGCTGTTACTGATGGTGGGAATTCTTCAGCATCTAAATACAAAGAAGAAGAAACAATAGTATTAAGTATGCTAACATGATATAGATACTATATAGTATTAATTTAACTTAAAATGGTTTGAATTATACCGTTGTGGATATTTTTTAGACTGAAATTTGATCAGTCTTAGTTGGCCTGTATTCATCTTGTGTGGATTACTTCGAGGTATAGAATAGACGGAATATGGCTAGCAGTGAAATCTACGTCATGCTTTTTGTTCTGTTTGAGACTCGTCATCTGGATGTACCTACATCCTAGAGCTGATGCTCGATCTGGGATTCGAACACTGTACCTTTCTCTTAAAATCCGGACACGATATCCACCTAACTACTGGGTATAGAGTCACCAACTTGCGGGAAGTATATGAATTTTATTTTATTCGTACTGAATATCGGAGTGGAATTCAACTCCGAAATGCGAATACATGCAGCTGATTTGTCCAAACCGAGACAAATAGTGCGACATGGATTTTTCTGCTAGCCACATTTCATTTATTCCATATGTACATAGTATTATTTTTGTTGGTAATTCAGATCGTGGTTGACTTTGGTAACTGAAGATAGTATTTCGAATGACGATGAACGTTTCGCAATGAAATCATTCATATCAAAGAATGATCTAATATCGATGAATATTCCACCTGTGCAATTAATTCCTTTCATTTATTCATATATTTTTATTACTAATCTATGAAATAGTATTATTTAACCATTTAAATAAGTCTCCAATGCTATCTAAAAGCAAAAAATATTTTCTTTAATAGACAGATAGCTAATTTATATGAAGCTTCAGTAAATACAAAAAGTAATGGTCTGTTTATCACCTAAAAGTTGTAACTCTGACAGTGATATAGTTTTGAAAGATAACTTCTCAATAATCACAGAATTTAAATATAAAAATTCATTAATTTTCTCTCTGGAATACTGTTTGATACACAAATTAAGTTTTTTGCTTCACTGGAGCGACTAATTCATCTAAATACAAGGTCAATTTATCAATGAATAATATGAATACTATGTTGCACCTACTACTTTCAACCTGGTCAATTCTACAAGTCACAGTTTCTCCGTATAATTTTGAGACACCTATATAAACATTTTTCAATCTAAAGATAACTTTCATTCTAAACATGAGTGCAGATTACAGAAGTGTCTTAAGACTGATGTAAGATACAGAGCCCTCTTAGGTTTGGTAGTTCGTTCTGTTCAATATGAAATGTATTGTTCATTTTTAAAGTTCTCTTGATTGATCAGAAAAGATATCGGTTTCATATGAATTTATCCCTATGATGATACCTATAATATAAAAAGAATGGAGCCATATTCTGACACATCTATTTATTACAGAAATCAGCACATGAATTTTGTTCTTTGACAACAAATATATCGTACTTGATATGATCTGAGGTTGCTACACATATCTCCAGATGAGTTTCAGTGCTGTTAAAGTAATATGAGCTTATGAGTAGTATGGTCCTTCACACGTGTTAGAAAACCAGTTGAATGTGAAAAATTACATAGAAAACACATTTCCAGACGGTGATAACTATTGATAACAGTTCACTACACCCTATATTGACAGGGGTAAATTGTAAGCTATTTGAGGTGGCGTCGTTATCACGGTGTGGATATTGTTTAAAGATGGAACTGCTTTTTCGAATTATGGTCAATTAAAATTTGTTGTCAATTACTGAATAACTAAACTACGATGTGTATATGTATTCCATTTGTCATAACAGCGGTTATCCGATTTACTATTCCTAATTTGTCGCCAGTCAGTTACATACAGTCTTCCATTTTCACAGTCAATTTTCGGCTTGATGTATAGTTGTTAGTTTTCACTTTATTGTGCGGTGCGTTTCTGTATGTCTGTATGTTAACGGTGACTATTTGGAAAAAAATTATAGTAGACTCAGTTTACTGACTTCTGAACACAGGGTTTATAGTGCTGGTCGGATTTCCAGCTGGTCAAGTTAGAGAAACTAAAGGATAGGGAGGTATTTACTTACTTACGCCTGTTACCCCTCGCGTGGGAGCATAAGCCGACCACCGGCATTCTGGATCCAACGCTATCCTGAGCGATCCCTTCCAGTTCTTCCCAATGGATATTCACACTTTTGATGTCTGCTTCCAATTCTCGGCGCAGTGTGTTCTTTGGCCGTCTGCTTTTCCATTTCCCTTCAGGATTCCAATTTAAGACTTTCCTCGTGATGCAGTTTGGTGATTTCCTTAATGTGTGTCATTTCCTAATTTCCTCTTCAGCTGGAACTTTGTTCTCTCCCACAATAGGCTGTTGCTGATAGTATCCGGTCAACGGATATTGAGTATCTTGCGTAGACAACTGTTTATAAATATTTATACCTCTTTGATGATGGTCGTAGTAGTTTTCCACGATTCAGATCCATACGCTAAAATTGTTTTGACGTTCGTATTGAAGATTGTGACTTTGATGTTGGTTGATAGTTGTTTTGAGTTCCATATGTTCTTCAACTGTAGGAATTCTGTCCTTGCTTTGCCAATCCTTGCGTTTACGCCTGCATCAGATCCTCCTTGTTCATCGATGATGCATCTCAGATACGAAAAAAATCCCACCTCTTCGAGAGTTTCTCCATCAGGTATGATTGAGTTAATGTTCTCCGTGTTATATTTGAGGATCTTGCTTTTTCCTTTGAGTGTTTGTTGAGGTCTATTGATGCAGAGGCTGCTGCTACATTAGTTATATTTGTCTGTATTCGTTCGTGTGTATAGGATAAGGGGCTAAGTGATCTGAGACACCCGAGTCTTCTAATTGATTCTGAGATGTTCATTGTGTTCCGTGCATTCCCTCAGATGTCGAGGTCTCCATAATCCAGTCAACCACCAGAAGAAAGAGAAAGGGAAGGAGTAAGAAACCTTGTATGACTCCGATCCTCACTTGGAATGCATCTATCAGCTGTCCTCCATGCACCACTTTGTAGTGTAGTCCGTCGTATGATGTGCGGATGATGTTGATGATTTTCTCAGGTTCACCATAGTATCGAAGAAGTTCCCATAAGGTCCTCTTATCCACACTGTCAGACACCTTCTCATGACCAAGGAAGTTGATGTATAGTGACGAGTTCCATTGAATTGATTTTTCAACGATGATCCGTAGTGTCGCGACCTGGTCTGTGCATGACCGATCCTTAAGGAATCCAGCCTATTGGTCTCGAAGTTGGACGTCTACTGAGTCTTTCATCCGGTTCAGCAACACTCTGTTTGAAACCTTTCCTGGTACCGATAGTAGTGTGATTCCTCTGTAGTTCTCACGTCTTCTCAGATCTCCTTTCTGTGGTATCTTGATGAGGTGTACTTCTTTCTAGTTTGTCAGTGGCACTTATTCTCCCTCCCAAATCTTCCTGAACAGAACATGGAGCATGTTTGCAGTTGCTTCTATGCCTGAGTTCAGTGCTTCAGGTGGTATGTTCTCAGGTCCTTTTGCTTTCCCGCTTGTGATTTGTCTGATGGACATCCTGATTTCTTCAGTCGTTGGTGGAGTAGTGACATCTATAGGAAGGTCTGTGTGTGCTGCTTCGATGTTCGGTTGGTTCAGTGGGGCTGGTTCATTCAAGAGTTATTCAAAGTGTTCTAGCCACCTGTTTGTTTGTTCATGAATCCCAATGATTGGCTTGCCTTCCTTGCCTTTGACCAGTCTGTCTGGCTTAATATATTTCCCTACCAGCTTCTTCGTCGTGTCATATAGTTGTTTCATATTTCCTTCTCTTGGAGCTTTTTCCATTGTCGTTGCTAGGTCTTCCACATATTTCTACTTGTTGGCTGTAATGCTCCTTGTCATGTCTTTCATTGTCCTCCTGATTTTTTTATTGCTACAAATATGATCTTTCTGGTTCTTCGTGGTGTGATTCAGGGAGACTCGTTTAGCTTAGTTTATGAGTTTGTGTGAGAACATTGTGCCGCCTATAACCAATTTTTTAAATGTACATAAATCTGCGAATCTCTCCCTGTTTTCGTTTCTTTCTCTCAGTCCATGATATTTTCATTCCCGAAGTTGTTCATTCCGACTTTAACATTTAGGTCTCTCATTAGGATGGTGGGGTCATTTCTTGAGCACTTCGCTGTGATTGATTTCAGCCTCTCGTAAAACTGATCTTTATCGTCGTCATTGCTATCATTTGTGAGTGCATAACATTGGATAACATTCAACTCCCTGAGTGTGTGGATCATTTTTCTCTTAGTGAACGGAGTACAGCAGCATCTACCCTGAATCTAACCTTTTCTGTCCAACTTGGGTCCATTGGATTTCATTTATTCTGAGCACCGTCTAGTTGTATCTACTCATTTCCAAGGCTATTTGATTAGTCCTTCAGGTCTCCGACATTGTCCGGGCACTCCATATACCTATATTAATTGTTGCTATGGTTGTTATTAGGAGCATCGTTCTCGTGACTTCCGAAGAGTTTCGGTTTTCATCATGAGGCGTCATATTTCTTCCTTCAACTCGGAGGACAGACTGTAAATGGTTTAAACTGTTTGATCTGCTAAGCGGTATTTTAGCAACGATTTTTTTCTATGTGATGTGGTTGCTGACCCCACACCCAACCCTCCTCCTTTATTCGAGCTTGGGACTGGCGGTGTCTCTAGAAGAGCTACAGCCGGAGTTTATAGGGAAGTAGTAGACGTGAAATCAAACAAATTAGAGTCGAGATTCTGTCTAATGTTTTGTAACGTGTTTTTAATCAGCAAGTATAAGACAGCAGAAGCTCTTTAGACTGATTAGTTCCCTTTCAGGTTTATAATAATGACATCTATCAAGTCATTGAAGGTTTCATGTTTCAGTTGTCTAGTTCATTGGATGCAATGCTACCTTTTTAAAACGGCTTAGTTTAAAAATAATGATGAAATATATATATGGGATATAAGTTCTATAGTATTGTTATAGTATCTACTGTAAAAAATATACTGTAACTGAAGTTTTACTAAAATAACCAAATTTTGTTTTAAAAATGCTGGACAAATGTAAATGTTCAACTATATTCCATATCCTCATCAACTTTCTTGTTGATTTATATGGTGTGTATCGATAAAAGTGGGAGCACTTGATCAATTTTGTATTATTAATATCTTAGAAGCAGTCGATGTTATATTATTTAGTTCTCAGTGCTAATCGAATTCTGCCCATTGAGTTTGTTATGAGAAATTAAACTAATTGACTTGCATTCTATGTGTATTTTTTTCTGGAATATTCGGTAGTTGAAGATGACATATATACAAATGATGGCATGTTTTTAAATGGTAATAAAAAATTATTAATTTAGTTAAATTATTTTTTAAAAAGTGAAATAACATTTTTGGCTGACATGATATTATAAATAAATATGAACATTATGTCTAGAGCATTTTTGTATTATTTGTTTTAATCTTTCCATTGATGTTTAGGACTGCAATTGACTAGTCTCTTATTGGCATATGTGCATTCTGTGTGGACTGCCTCCATATTCTCATTAAACCAAAAACATTATAAGCAAAGATGGATCGAGTCTAGCAGAGGAATCCAGAACGTGCGTTTCGTTCTATTTGGGACTTGTCAGCTGGATGTACCTGGCTATCTGGACTCAGTAGCTAAACAGATAACACGATGGCGTTTGAGGCTAACGGTATTGGGCTCGAGTCACGGAATGAACATCAACTTTGGAATGCAGGCACATCCAGATGACAAGTCTCAAATAGGAAGAAACGCACTTTCTGAATTCCACCGCTATTCATCATCCATCTTTGCTGATTATATCCATTGGTTATCAGTTGTAGTATCTCATTTGAATTTTAGATATGTTTGTGTGTACTTAAATCTATATAGTTAGATGTACATCAGAATGTGTTATAAGATGGCCAAATACCAAGTGACTAAGTAAGTATATTACCGCTTGATAAATCTTGACATAATTTCAATATTTTATCTCCTTTGTTTAAATCACTGTAAAAACTTTTTTAAATCTTACACTTGATAAATGAAAGAAGTGCACTAATAAGCAACTATCTTCGCCTCATGATATTAGGGGGGAGTATCCACATACTTTTATCTCATGGTACTATCGTTATTCTAATAAAAAAGTCAATATCATCTCTCTAATATTTAGAAAGTTTTTGCTAGTTCATATTTATATATTCTTTAGTTTATGTTAATTTTTTGTTCTTTACATCACATAGTTATCGTGTGAAATCTTTCAAGTTACTCAATACTACTTTATTCACATATATAGTGAGCCTTTATCAAAAAATAAAAATATTTGAGATTTGTTGGAGTTATTAGTGATAAAGGAATAATTAAAATAGATTGAATTTATATTTTCATCCATATTAATTTAATTTTAAATATCATTCAACCACTTACGAGATTTATGAAAATAATTTATATACAATCAGAAGGTCGACGTTTAAAATTTTAATTAAATTAAATAATTTGTAGTTATTTTAAGTCAAACTTAGGTCGATTAAATAGTAGTTTCGTCCTAATTTACTACCTCTCAAAAGTGTACACAAATGAGCATCAATCGGATGGGACTTAATAAGAGTTTGATTCTTTGAAATCAATAAATTTAAATCCATTAGTCAGATAAGATGTTACTTCATAATGTAAAACATCAAGTTGGGCGGATTTCTACATACTAATCGATTAGACAATATCCCTATATCTTCAAGTGTCTAGTGACTTTAAGATTTGTCGAAAATGTTTTGTTAAAAACTCATTACTAGTGAAGTTGGATCATCCCAGGTCAAGACAGTTTGTATTGAGGAATGTGAAAGATCGCCGCGTCGTAAGATGAATTGCTTGAAATTATAAATGTAGATCATTGAAAACTGACTTATCAGTTTTGTGTTTAGTCCCATTTGTTATTGTATGTGCACAATTCTGACGAATCCGAAACTAGAACGATATATCTTCATGGTACTTACTAGTTCGCATTAGAACTTAGATTGGAACTGGATAGTAACTTTTTCTACAACAAGTAAGAATATCTTTCAATAGTGTGATGAAAAGGCGGAATGGATTTGAGTAATGCTGCATATTTACTCTGGTAATGTTTAATGCATTCTAATTTCTATGGCAATGTGTCAACTTCTTATTCTTCCCATATAATATGGTATTTTTTCTTTCCCTGATTTCCAATTATCACTTTATATTTATTGAACTATTTAGTTAACCTTCATTTGGTTCTCATATGTAGATGGCTTGACAAGTCTACGTATGAAGAAATTTTTATTAGTGTATAGCACAAATACATAACACTTTCTACATCAAATATGTTTTCCCATAACAAAATTAAAAGTTTTGAGACGGGGCTAGTAATTTTAATAAGCCTATAACAGATATATTTGATGTAATCAATGATAAACACTCATCTGTACATTACTCATCGTTAAACACAAAGAAATTATATGTACAATTAGTTACTCATTGAGTAATAACCAGTGCTAATCGATGGACTACAAATATCTTAGTCCTATAGAAGGCCAATCGTGTTACAAATAGCTCTGTAGTAACGTCTTCAATGATGAATCTGGGTGACACGAGATTGAATCCAGCACGCAACACCAATTTCTTCGAGAATATAGACACACCTTACTGAAAAGTGCTAAATAGCCAAAAACATGGGTCTATGGTTTACTATTGCCTGCCTTCAATCAACTAACATCTTATCAAAGACAATATCCATAGTAATATCAAAATGAGACCGTTTCTAAATATTTTTAGCCTTTTGTATACTTCAAGCTCATGATTTTTGTTTCCAAATTTCTAATTATATTCAGTGAATTAGTTTGTGAAATGTAATAATTTTTATTTTTTAAAAAAATATAACAATTAAATTACTTTCTGAATCTTATTTAGACTGTTTCATAATAACGTCAATCAAAGCCTGTATTACTGAAATGAGATTTAGTCAAATGATAAAATAATTTAACACAAATAAATTAAAGCAGATCTAATCAATAAGTACAATACATGAGATTCTTGTAACTTTTTGTCGTATTTATATATGAAGGCTATCCATAGACAATTTATAGAGTTTCCGTTTATGTATATATCAATATGCCAGTCAAAATTCATACTGTTTGCTTTGGTATTACAATCCACCGTTAATTTAATTTTGAATATTTCTATTTTAGACAATAATTAAAGTTCTAACTATGCTATTTGTAAGTTGTAATGTAGTGTGTACTACTGATGTCAACAGATATGAGTAGTACGTACCATCGTCGAAAGTGAAATGTCTGGCGGCAGAAGATTAAGAAGATCGAAAAAAGAACGAGAGCAGAGGATGATTGGTGTGAAAATGAAAGAACAATCAAATTTGAGACGATTGATTGACATCTTGCAAATGAGCTATTGACTGTATGGTTTTCAGATTCTACTAAGACGTTCCATAATTTTCTATTCAAATACATCTGGTTGTCCCTTCCTGTGTTCTTGTTCACCACAGTAGTTGTAGAGTATTGGTATGATTTAAGGAATCATGTTAAACTAGGCAGAACTAGACTATTGTTTTATCCTAATATGAAAATCTTCCAAAGTGTACTCCCCTTAACCCTGCCAGAGATTGAACCCATGACTTCTAGGTCTTTTGAAAAAATCTGACCCTTAGAACTAGCTGACGGCTAAGAAATGACACAATTCCAACAACAGTAAATTTAAAGTTCTATGACTATACAATAAATGTTTTACTTCCAAAATGTTTGAACTCTACCAGTCACAACTTTACACTAGAACTTCAGGAACTTATCCTGAATTAAGTCACTAGTGAGCTGATTATTATAGTTTTGTTGAAGGGGTTTTTGTGAAGTTTGGTTTAAGTTCTAGTTTGTACTTTTTACAGACCAATTTAATTATTTATTGAATATCCGATAATTTTTTTACACATCTTCAGTCAATTCGTAATGTAGAGCAAAGTTTTTCATCACTGACTGACTGATAATGCATGCGAATGTTTCCAAAACATTGTGAGCACTGAACGGTTACTTGATTTTAATTTATGACTTCTCAACCCTGTACATCCATAACTTCACTCAGGACATTATTATCTTTCTACGAGTACGATACCTTACAGGGAACTATGTCTAGATTCGATAGATTGCCCGTACCAAGTTTTAGTGAAATCATAATATAGAAAGACCTATATCTTAAATTCTTCATAGGAAACCATCTCAGTCTAAATAAATTTAATTCGACGGGATATAGCTTCACATTGAGAATTTAATTAGATTCAACCCATGAGGAAGAAGCTGTTTCAGATTTAGTGATTTCTACATACCTTCTGATCACGATGTGAAATACTTGTCAATTAATTTGATTTTCCGATTAGTTACCTCAGTTTGCACTATTTTTTCTCATTAGTTCACACTTATTTACAGTTGTGTATACTCATGCTTCATGTTATCTAGAGTATATGATACATTTACAGACAGTATGAATATTGTTTTTTTAGAAAGCTTACCGGCAAACTGCACAGTTTGATTTGGATCACCATATGCATTCAGAAAAGCTTCCATATTGCCTGTCATATCCTCTGTACGTACATATGGTAATTCTTTATATTTGTCTGCTAGTTTAGATAGAATAAATAAATACACAAATTAAAAGCTTGTCTAAGAACAGCTTGCTTGTAGGATAGAAATTTTTTTGAGAGCTTTTCCATTATATTTTACTTCAGAGTTCAAGTAAAAACAACTATGTTATGAACAGAGATGGATGATGAATAGCGGTGGAATTCAGAAAGTGCGTTTCTTCCTATTTGAGACTTGTCATCTGGATGTGCCTGCATTCCAAAGTTGATGTTCATTCCGTGACTCGAGCCCAATACCGTTAGCCTCAAACGCCATCGTGTTATCTGTTTAGCTACTGAGTCCAGATAGCCATTAGCTTGTGCAATGGGGTGAAGTTTTGGTCTAAATGCAGTTCTAATCATCAATGAGAAGATTCAAACAACCAATACAAAATGAATTATAACTATTTTATGGTTTAAACCATGAATTAACCTTTATTATATGGTTACTAAAAACTAAGAAGAACAGAACATATGTTTCGTTCTGTTGTGAGACTCTCGATGCATTGCTGAGGGGTTTTAAAGTATGATGAAACAGGTGTCCAGTGCTCTTTTGGTTTTCAGAAGTTATCTCATTGATGTCAATTAGTGATCTAAACTATGAACCCCTTACACTAATAATCTACTATTTATTAAAGAAAATAATCTCGCTCAAACTATTTTAAATGTGTAAAATTGCCTGACAGTTTTCAGATCTACGAGCTTAATGATTTATACTATCACGAATATGAACTACGGGGCTAATAATCATAATATACCAGTGTGACTGTAATGTATTTAACAGAGTGGTTTTTGTTCCATTATCAAAACTAGCTGGCAGTTTATGAAGTGTAAAGTGAAATAATTTAATAATATGATTTTGTTAAATTACAGTTTTCTGTTCACTTGATTATTTAAACTCTTAATATTATCAACGTGAACTAATTAACCGTGTAAGCTAAATAAACTTCCCATCATGTATCTTAGCTTCATCAGCTCTTTCACACTGAATGGATAAAAAATAGATAATTATACATCTTTTTTTCAAAATGTCTCATTAATTTAAAGTAGGGGACTTGCCAAAATATTAATTCTCTGAGAATTTTATCTTTTTCGAAGACTAACACCATCTGAAGAACTGTTGAATATCAGGAAGCAACAGATACCTGTTGTATACTAATTTGGGATTTATCGTTAGTGAATACTAACAACAGTGTGATAATTACTGTCTTTATATTCCATTATTCATAGTTTTTAAATTTAAATATTCTACAGAATAAAGGAATCATTATAACTCAAAAGGATATGGATTTTATGACGAAAGACAAATGAAGAGTAATTAATATTGAAAGGTACTCTAAAAGATAATGCATTCGCGATACTGGGATCTGTATGTTATTTCTGACCTTGAACATTGTTGATATAAAACTAAACTTCCATCCACTGATCCAGTAAAAAAACTTGTGATTTTATAAACTAATTTTATTATTTGTATCACCCAAGTTTAACTATTTCATTGTCAAATTAAGCAATGCCTTAAAATACATGAAACATAAATGTCTACATTGTGGTCAAATCGTAAGTGGCTAACAGGGAAAT
Source organism: Schistosoma mansoni (assembly GCF_000237925.1). Taxonomy (NCBI): domain Eukaryota; kingdom Metazoa; phylum Platyhelminthes; class Trematoda; order Strigeidida; family Schistosomatidae; genus Schistosoma; species Schistosoma mansoni. The sequence goes on from NW_017386073.1 coordinate 324,723, forward strand.
CGAGAACGTTCATTTCATCCTATTTCCTATTCTTCAACTTTATGAACCTGTATCAAATTGGTAATGCTTGCATAAAAACTTAAATTCAAAATCTGTCACTTCAAACTTCAATACAGTATCCACTAAGTCACTGAGCGCGAATGGTTACTAACTTATTCAACTGGTAAGTAGTCAATTAAGAGAGTTTGACAAGTCCAAAACAGGCAGAAAAATAGACACTAAATTCCACCGCTAGTTACATATCATATACTGTGAAACTTGTGATTAAAGGCTCAGGGTACATATATAACAAAAGAGACTGATCACTTTACAGTCCTAAAAATCCACAACTAAAAATTACAAACTCTAATCGAAAATTTTGATGGATCTAATTTTATTGTTTACTAAAATTGAGATAAAGATATTAATTAAGAACCAAGCATTCTAGATAATTTTTATTTGCTATTACAACTCAATCTTTTAAGAATATGAAAAAAGTTATTAATGTATAGGTATTTACAGAATCGGTAGGCTATTCCAACCAGATATTTAAGTTCATTGACAAATGATAAATGAAAAACGCTAACACTTGTATGCTATTGGTTAGGCATGGTCCTAATTTTCTGTGGTAAACAGACATACGCTTCTGGTTGAAACTCCGGCCTAATTTTCTAAAGGTATGTAAAGCTATATTGATGAATGATTTTGTGAATATATATTTCCATTCAGTTAGCCAACATATTTTTCTACTCACTCTTGGTTTTCTCACACAGGTAGCTAGTTTTTCCTGGACATAGAACGCGTATATATCAATATCATACTCAAAAGAACGCTCAGCACATGAAAGCTAAAGATGTATTAAAATAAATTTTTATCTGCTTCAAGCGAATAATTTTTGTAATGAATTTGTTATTGATCAGATATTGTTCAATAAGATTAACTGCTGATTGTGATGTTTAATATTGAGTGGTGAATAGAGGTGTTCAACATATAATTGAATAGATTGGTATTGGGAAGTATATGACAAGACACTTAACAAGCCTCTTTCAGTTACAACTGGCTAACCAGTGATTGGTGACGCGTGTCATGTTTTCCTGGTCCGTAGTTCTAGTCGAATTCTGTTGATCATGCCTTAAGCAATTGACTGATTGTACTCATATGTCATCTGTGAGGAACAACAAACCTATTTTATCGCTGACTAGTCGGTTCTGTTTTTAATCCCTTTTAAGAATGAGGTTGTTAACACTGATTACATTTAATAGGGGTAACTCTATATGGTTGATTGACTAAAATTGCAAATATCAACCTTTTAGTATGCTAACTCAGGAGTTCAAGAATATTGTACTCATCATCAACGCCTAATGTTCTAAGCTCATTGCCCCGTAGAATAGTGGATGTATGATTTACAGGAGCACTAATTTTTAGCTAAACAACTGTCTGGTGTCTCCTTTTATTTTAACTTGGTGCCTCAAATATTATCAGTAGGTAGCGAGTGCTATCTTCAAATTTATCATAAATAATAAAAATCACACATTGTCTACACCTTGAAATGTCCAACAGATTACTTAAATCATTTAAAGTCAGTTCGTTAAGTATACTACATATTCTTGTATATGTTTCCTTCAGATTAGTTGTTTTTATTCTTAGAATGGCAGTGTTATAAAAACAGACGAACAAGAACAAAGCAAGTCAAGGTACGAGCTAGATAAACGGAAACAAACGAGCAAGTGAAGAAGAGAATTACAGCCGATAAACAGAAATATATGGAAGACCTAGCAACGACAATGGAAAAAGCTCCAAGAGAAGGAAATATGAAACAACTATATGACACGACGAAGAAGCTGGTAGGGAAATATATTAAGCCAGACAGACTGGTCAAAGGCAAGGAAGGCAAGCCAATCATTGGGATTCATGAACAAACAAACAGGTGGCTAGAACACTTTGAATAACTCTTGAATGAACCAGCCCCACTGAACCAACCGAACATCGAAGCAGCACACACAGACCTTCCTATAGATGTCACTACTCCACCAACGACTGAAGAAATCAGGATGTCCATCAGACAAATCACAAGCGGGAAAGCAAAAGGACCTGAGAACATACCACCTGAAGCACTGAACTCAGGCATAGAAGCAACTGCAAACATGCTCCATGTTCTGTTCAGGAAGATTTGGGAGGGAGAATAAGTGCCACTGACAAACTAGAAAGAAGTACACCTCATCAAGATACCACAGAAAGGAGATCTGAGAAGACGTGAGAACTACAGAGGAATCACACTACTATCGGTACCAGGAAAGGTTTCAAACAGAGTGTTGCTGAACCGGATGAAAGACTCAGTAGACGTCCAACTTCGAGACCAATAGGCTGGATTCCTTAAGGATCGGTCATGCACAGACCAGGTCGCGACACTACGGATCATCGTTGAAAAATCAATTCAATGGAACTCGTCACTATACATCAACTTCCTTGGTCATGAGAAGGTGTCTGACAGTGTGGATAAGAGGACCTTATGGGAACTTCTTCGATACTATGGTGAACCTGAGAAAATCATCAACATCATCCGCACATCATACGACGGACTACACTACAAAGTGGTGCATGGAGGACAGCTGATAGATGCATTCCAAGTGAGGATCGGAGTCATACAAGGTTTCTTACTCCTTCCCTTTCTCTTTCTTCTGGTGGTTGACTGGATTATGGAGACCTCGACATCTGAGGGAATGCACGGAACACAATGAACATCTCAGAATCAATTAGAAGACTCGGGTGTCTCAGATGACCTATACAAAGAACACACTGCGCAGAGAATTGGAAGCAGACATCAAAGGTGGGAATATCCATTGGGAAGAACTGGAAGGGATCGCTCAGGACAGAGTTGGATCCAGAATGCCGGTGGTCGGCTTATGCTCCCACACGGGGGGTAACAGGCTTAAGTAAGTATGTATTAACGATTGCCCAGTGTTTATTCATAAGTTTAAAGAAACCTTAAATATTAAAAAATTTGAGCTTTCATTTGTGTCTGTAAAAGCACTTTGTTCTAATCTTGGACTGGGATTAATTCACCGACGTCTAAAACTCCTGACGCCTATTCATAGAAACGTACAGGAATAGTTAGAAATATGTGAAAATAAGAGATTGTTTAACATGTATCTCAAAATTTGTGGTCATATAGTTAACACACTGTTTTAGAAACCACTGATTTCATTGTAAGAATGACGATGAAAAATTTGTAAAGTGGAATGAAAAGTCTTTCAACGTCTAAAAAATAAAAACGTCACCTGTAGGATGTATGAGTATGTGTAACCATATTGTCTAAATGTATGGCATAAATACGTCAAATTTTTCGGGTTCGTTCCATCTTTCCGTTATACTATCGAAATTTACAAAATGGAATAGATTGCTTCGATTTAATAGCCTACTAATCCATCTGTTTTTTTCTTATCTCCAATCGATTCTATTCGGTTAGAATAATTCATAATTATAAGCTATTTATTTGTAAACGCGATTACATGTAGTCAGATTTTTAAGGTAATCTCATGAAAAAAGTGTAGGCATCACTTTAAAATTAATTCTGAGTGACTGAATTTTAATGTAGTCAGTAAACCCAACTCCTTTTTGGATAATGAGCAAAAAATTACAACCATTAGTTTAATTTCGATATAACTGAGTAGTTAAGTGTATATAATCTCTGATGAATTATTTCAAAGGAAATTTTATGCATATGTATATGAATTGGTGTGAATGTATCCGTGTATATGTGTCATTGTATAATCATGAATATTTCAGAGTATGCTGTGAAAAAGTTCTTTGCTAATAGTTGAATTCATGAGTCAATTTAATCTAGACTACCTGTGGATACCTGGGAGCACTGGACGACCGTTGCGTCCTTGTACTGGACTCCTCAGCGGTGCGCAGGTACGATCTCGCTCGAGGGGCTCGACCCGAGGACCTTCGGTCTCGCGCGCGAACACCCAATCTCTAGACCACAATGTTTTTAAATAAAAACAATCAGACTAAAATTATTTTTTTTTTGATTCACAATGTTGGTTTAAAATTTAATGTTTAGTGTTATAAGTATTTAAATAAACTTGGTACAATGTTCGTAATTGTGCGTATTTTATAGATTAACGACCGATCAATTCATTGTAAAAAAATTTCTCCATGTTGACTTTTGCATAATATTTACACATTATTTAGTAATTAAAAATTATGTGATGTAGATTAAGTTTTATCAGCAAATTTCTAAATAGATAAACTTACACATTACTGAAAGTTGCATGTTTTCAAGATGATGAGATTCTTTCCAAAATATCGAAACATCCCCACAATGTGTCATATGTCGATGGATCGATAAATGAATGACTAGTCGACATTTTTAGTTCAAATTAACAATTATCGTCAATAGATTAGGGGGTAGTTTTCCCAATGTACATTATGCTGACGGATAATTTTATGATAACTATACTGTATTATATTGTGCTTTTCGTGTGAATATGCAGTCACGCATTGAAATTTATAGAGTTATTTGAATCTGTGTATATAATTAATTCTAATGGTAATTTCGTTTTTACTTAACCTTCAATTTTAATTCATTCTTGTCGATGTTCATATTCACTTGTTTTTTTTGGACTTTAAATAACTTTTGTGGAATTTCTCTGAAGAAATTTATTTAAGTGTTGTACTAATTTCACAAATCTATTTATTTTTCATTCGAAATACATAAATAGATTTCTTTTCTCCATAGGATCGCTTAACCTGTTTCATAATTTATGGGAATTGTGTAAAATTATTACGTTTCATAGTATGCATTGGTTTTTTTATATTTTCTCAGCCGAATGATTTAATTTACTTGAGAATTTATCTTGTACAATAATTGTAAATAACTTCAAAATATTCCTATTTTTCTTGGCTGTTCATCAATTTTTGGCTTCTCTCTTTGTCTTACACACTGTGGACACAATTTATCTTTGAATATTTATTCTAAATTCACCAAATATTAGAATCGTCCGCAAATGTACTTTTAAATTATAGCATAGGCAAGATGTTATCATTTGACAATCTGCAACTGTTCTGTACTCATTAACTTATATTTATCTGACTCTGTTCGCGGTTGTCATTGACTAGTGAAATATATTTTAGGATAAATAATTAATTTTCAAATGTACAAGTAAAAGTAATGGAACGTGTTATTTAAACAAATAAATTCGTTCATATATCAGATATGTTGATAACAAATGAGAATCAGTCTTCCTAAAATTCACTTTGATACACAAATTAAGTAAGAAGTATGTCAAACACACATCTCGTATTTGGCCTAATACTCTAGTTTTAATTTGGAATTCTTAATCAGTTTTGAAATATAATCTTATATCTATAAATCAAAACAGGCAACATGCTTAAGTTCCAGGTGTGATTACTTGAGAGTGCACTGTTTACGAGTTACGCAAGTCAGGATGAAGCAAATGTTCAGTCAGAAGTGTTTAGTTCTCGCCAAATAATGTAACTGAGGTAACCTCTAGCATTGTCGTGTGCCTTGAATCTGTCATACCTAGGAATTTCCGTTATTATTCTGTTCGCTAGTGGGTGAAAGCTGTGTATTTTAATGTGAAATTAACTGAAGATTTCATCTCAAGCCATAAATTTGCCGGCATTCATACTTTTCCTACAAAATATCGGGCTAGACTACAGTGGATTAATCCGTATTAGGCAACTGTATATAATTACATGTGATAATGTCAGTCCGTAGTGACAATCAAGGTCAACCTGAATGTGACTGATTGTTTTAAGAGCTTATTTTCATAAATTATTTGTGAGGGGTTAGTATTTTACTTCTTTTGATGTTGCAGACTATAATTTACTGGTCTCTATAGGCATATTTACTTCTTCAGCTGGTTACCCTGATATTTACCATTAGTCATGACTTTTTGTCAGCATTGGATAGTAACCACAAGTGAAATCAACATTGAGGGTCTTACATAGGTCCCACTGAAATCCATCACCTATTTTGAGTAAAATCTAATTTGTCACTCGCATGATAAGCAAAGATGGATAGTGGCTAACAGTGGAATCCAGAGTGAACATCAACTCTGAGATGCAGGTACATCCAGCTGACGAGACTGGATTCCACTGCT